>NW_007240595.1:333473-337991 GCF_000164805.1 Carlito syrichta
GCGCTAACACGCCCGGCTGGTTTTTTGATTTTATGTAGAGATGAGGTCTCGCTGCCCAGGCGGGTCTTGAACCCGCGGTCTCAGGCAATCCACTCACCTCAGCCTCCCAAAGGCGCGGGATTACAGGCTGAGCCACCAAGCCCGGCTAACGAACAGATTCTTAAATCTCCTTATATACTATGGGAAAGAGGAGGATGCTGGGTTGTCCCTTACATATAAGCTGCGGTTTGAAGTCAGATGTGGGGACATGCCAGTATTCTTAGTATAACTGCGTTTGCTGCCAAGGGCTCTGCTTTGGTACATATTCTGTGGGACAGATCTATGTTGCCACTTTAGTGCAGTAGAGACTTCCTTCTTGGGGAATATCTAGGAACGTTTAAGGCATTGCTGTGTCTTGTTTTCATGGCTAAATATGACTCTTGCATGTATGGCAGTCCTGTTGCGAGGAAAGGAACTAATATTTGTTTAGTACCTCTTGTGCTCCATACAAATATGTCTTATATGCTTTACATATGTTAATTCACTCAGTTCCTTTAATAGACTGAGGAAGTAGGTATTGTTATCCCTATGTGACAGATGAGGACACAGTTTTATAAAACAGAGACTCTTAGTGTTTCTATTGTAGGTACAGACAGATGTGACAACTTTCTTCACCCATCATAAGGATAACACTCCTATAACAAAAGACAACTTAGCAAAGCATAACAAACTTATTTAAAGGTGTACATGAAATGGGAGCCTTCAGCAATGAAGACCCAAAGACCTAGGGAAAACTGTGTTTTTATGCTTAGATTCAAAGAAGAAGGGACTGGTGTGTAGAAATGTTACTGGACAAAGGATGTTATCTAATGGTAGTAGGCTGAATGGGGGAAACCATCAGCCTGTCTGTTCAGATTTTACTTTGCCTGTCTGTGTAGCATTCTTTCCTCCTGGGTATAGGGTAGGGCCCCTTTGGAACTAGGGGTCTTTAAGAAAGAAGGGAAAAAGCAGAGTGATCTTTTTTTAGGTTTTTTGTATTTTTTTGAGTCGGAATCTCACTATTGCCCAGGCTGGAGTGCAATGGCATGCTCATGGCCACCGCAGCCTCAACCTGCTGGGCTCAGGCGATCCTTCCACTTTAGTCTTCCAAGTAGCTGGAACTACAGGTGAGCGCCACCATGCCCGGCTTATTTTTTAATTTATTATAGAGACAAGGTCTCTCCAAGTTGCCCAAGCTGGTCTCGAACCCTGAGCTCAGGCAGTCCTCTTACCTTGGCATCCCAAAGTGCTGGGATTACAGTCCTGAGCCACTGCGCCCGGCCCCTTTTTTATGTTTTATGGCTTGCTTTGGGGGAGAGGGATTCTCGTTTCTATGACCCACCTTGGGGAAGGGAATTTTGGTTTCTGTGATTTGCTTTGAGAGAGAAAGGGGAGAGACAGGAGGGCAGGAGAATGTCAGAGAAACTTTGCTTCTGAAGTCTTCCAATCTCCTTTAGTTTAGAGTACTCAGCATGCCGAAGTGCCATACTTGGGTGTATTGTTTTCTGAGCCCCAGCACTGCACATGACACTTCTGACACCAGATATGTTGGGTTTTGTTTGGTTTTGCTTTTTTTCCTCCCATACCATCCAGTTCTCTCTCTGGACACCAACTGAGTGTCCTATAATTCAATTCAATTCTTTTTTATTTTTTTCAATTCAGTTCCGTTTTGACACTAACTACCTGGACAAAGGAGGACTTAGCAAAGATCCCACAGGTTAAGGGCTCAGTTCCACAAGACTGCCCCTCTTCAGGTGTCAATCAAAAGTCCCAGGTTGCTACTTCTACTTCTGACCAACCTGCTATAAGTCAGGGGTTTCCACAACCTCTTTCTCAGGTTGCATACTTTGCCACAGTGGCTCACAGAACTCGAGAAAGTGCTTTAGTTAATATTATCCATTTGTCATGAAGGACACAACTCAGAAACAACCAAATGGAAGAGATGAATAGAGCAAGGTGGGGGTAGGGTATGGAGCTTTCATATCCTCTTTGGGCACGCCACCCTCCAGCTCTCAATGTGTTCACCAACCCAGGTCTCTGAAACCTGTCGTGTAGGGTTTTTATTTAATTATTTTAATTAATTAATTAATTAAGAGACAGGGTCTTGCTATATTGCCCAGGCTAGTTTTGAACTCCGGGGCTCAAAGTGCTGGGATTAAAAGCGTGAGCCACCCCACCTGGCTTGTTTAGGGTTTTTAAAAATGGAGTTTTTGGTACTGCACAGGCATGATTGAAGAAATTGCTGCTCATTTGTGATTAATGCATCTAGCCCCCTTCCTCTCTTTGCAGGTGAAGGCTGAAAGTTTCAATCCTTTAATCATCCTTGGTCTTTTGGTGACCAACCCCCATCCTTACGCTATCTAGTGGCTCTGGTCACCACTCTTGTCCTACAAGAGATACTGAGTGTTTTCAGGACAAACATCAAATACGCATTTATCACAGAGACCTTGAGCAAATTACTTAAAATTTTAAACATTTTTTTGGTTTTTGGAATTTCCCATTCTTGGTCATTGAAGTATAAACAGTCTCAGACATGTTTAAATATGAAAAAAAAAATTCAACAAAACATGGAGCTAGTATTTGAATCGAAATTTACCTATCTTTTTTTTTTTTTGAGTTGGAGTCTCACTCTGTCACCCAGACTGGAGTGCAGTGGCCGCTCCCAGCCACTGCAGCCTCAACCTGCCGGGCTCCGGTGATCCTTCAGCCTCAGCCTTCCGAGTAGCCAGAATTACAGGCATGTGCTACCACGCCCAACTGATTTTTTGATTTATTGTAGAAATGAGGTCTCGCTGCCCAGGTGGGTCTCGAACCCGCGGGCTCAGGCAATCCACTCACCTCAGCCTCCCAAAGGCGTGGGATTACAGGCTGAGCCACCGAGCCCGGCTGAAATTTGCCTATCTTTAAAGTTCCGTTTCTTCCACTATAGTGTGTAAACCACAGGATGTACTGCAGTGCCTTTCCAGCTTCATCTGAAGGTGCAGAGAAGGCTCTTTTAGTTAGGCATAGTGGCTCACATATATATTCCCAGCCCTTTGGGAGGCTGAGACAAGAGAATTGCCTGAGCCCAGGAGTTAGAGACCACATTGGGCAACATGGTGAGACTTTGTCTCTACAATAAATCAAAATAATTAGCTGGGTGTGGTGGTCCCAGCTACTTGGAAGGTTGAGGCGGAGGGATCTCCAGAGCCCAACAGGTGAGGCTGTCATGATTGTGCTACCGCACTTCAGCCTGGGTGACAGAATGCGACTCTGACTCAAAAAAAATAAATAAATAAATAGAGGGTACCTTTACTTGGAGAAGGAGGTACATATTTATATTTACAAAAATGTGTTTATGACTGTGAGCAGTGACTCATGCCTGTAATCCCAGCACTTTGGGAATCTAAGGCAGGAGGGTTGCTGTGAGGCCAGGAGTTTGAGACCAGCTTAGGTAACACCATGCGACCTTGTCTCTACAAAAAATAAAAAAATTGACTGGACATGGTTAGTTTGGTTTTTGCTGCTGTATTAAGAAGAACTGTTGTAGTTAGTATCTCTGTTTCCTTTTATAGTTGTATGAATTTGTTTTGAAGATTTTTTTTTTTTTTTTTGAGTGGGAATCTCACTCTGTTGCCCAGACTGGAGTGCAGTGGCCGCTGTCAGCCACCGCAGCCTCGACCTGCTGGGCTCCGGCGATCCTTCTGCCTCAGCCTTCTGAGTAGCTGGAAATACAGGTGCGCGCTACCATGCCTGGCTAATTTTTGATTTATTGTGGAGATGAGGTCTCGCCCAGTTGCCCAGGCGGGTCTCGAACCCGCGGGCTCAGGCAATCCACGCACCTCGGCCTCCCAAAGTGCTGGGATTATAGACTGAGCCACCGAGTCTGGCCTGTTTTGAAGAACCTTAAAAAAAACAAAAGGAAACTTTTATTGTGCTAAATATTTCTTCAAGAAGGTTATTTTATGTTGGATGTTAGCTTAAATGTGGAATCCCTAATAACCACATTAAAAAAAAAAAAAAAACCTCAAAGCCTGAAATAGCCCCAGAAGCTTTTTTCCCCATTGTCCATGTACAGATTAGAAAGGATAGAACTGAATTAAGAGGCGACTGAAATTGAAATCATTAGACATTTATACAGGAGCAGTTAATTGCACTGAATGAATTAATACCTCTTGACCCAGACAAATTATACCTCAGAGTTCTAGAGAATTTTGGGATGAGATCATTCAGTCACTATCAATAACCTTTGAAGAATCATAGAATTACCACAAAAAGACATATTTTCAAGACTGAGAAGAAGATAAGAGCTTGACATGTTCCTAGTCAAAATCTAGAATGGCTTAATAATAATATAATATGAGGCTGTAACAAAAGAAACTGTGATTATTAAGAACCGACATTGGACCATTGCTTTGCTAAGTTCTGGTTGGGCCATGTGGCTCCCTGAGTTATGGCCGCCATACTTTTCCAAAGTTTTGGCCCTCTTTTCTTTCTTTCTTTTTTTTTTTTTTTGAGTGG
>NW_007240595.1:338127-351741 GCF_000164805.1 Carlito syrichta
GTTGCCCAGGCTGGTCTCGAACCCGCGGGCTCAGGCAATCCGCTCACCTCAGCCTCCCAAGGCGTGGGATTACAGGCTGAGCCACTGTGCCCGGCTTGCCCTCTTTTCTATCTTGGGGAGGTGAATCTCAATTCTCCCCTCCCCTTCCCTTCCCCTTCCCTTCCCTCCCCTCCCTCTACCCTCCCCCTCCTCCCCCTCCCACCCCTCCTTCTCTCTTCAATTTGCATTCTAAACAAACTGTATTTTCCTGTCTTAAAAAAACCCCAAAAGAACCAACATTGGCCCACTAAGAATATGTTAGGTCAGACTCACCACATTTTCTTCATTAAGGTGAATTTGCTGGTGGAAGAGAGCAGTACTGTCAGCCACCATTTTTGGATTCTGAAATGTTTTGACAGGAGGGATTAGGATATACTTGGAAATAAGAGAGAAATTTGAGCTGCATGATGAAGTAGATGTATTGAAGGGAGATGTGAAGTAATATCAATACTTCTTTAAAAATGTAAGATTATTAATTGGCTGCAAGTTTGACTTATGCCAGAAGTGTTGTTTAGTTGCCAACAATTGTGATTTTGAGCTTGCATTAATATATATATTATAAGGCTGGCTACAGTGGCTCGTGCCTGTAATCTTACTGCTTGGTGAGGCTGAGGCGGAAGGATCTCTCTCTTTTTTTTTTTTGAGAGACCAGGTTTTACTCTGTTGCCCAGGATGGTCTTGAACTCCTGGGATTATAGGTGTGAGCTGCCGCACCTGTCTGGGAGGATCTCTTGAGGCCAGGAGCTCAAGACCATCCTGGGCAACATTGTGCCACCCTGTCTCTGAAAAAAAAAAGAGGGTGTGAATATAATGTGAAGTTTTGAGCCAGGTGTGTTGCATGCCTGTAGTCTCAGCTATTCAGGAGGCCAAGGTGGGAGGATCGTTTGAGCCCAGGCGTTCAAGGCTGTAGTAAACTGTCATTGCACCACTGCACCCAACCTGGACAACAGAGCAAGACCCTGTCTGAAAAAAACAAACAAATTAGAGATATATTGTCAAAAAGAGGATGTGGATAGTCTTATTTTTATCTTATTTTATTTTATTTTATTTATTTATTTTTTTGAGTTGGAGTTTCACTCCGTCGCCCAGACTGGAGTGCAGTGGCCGCTCCCGGCCACCACAGCCTCAACCCACTGGGCTCTGGCAATCCTTCCGCCTCTGCCTTCTGAGTAGCCGGAATTACAGGCGTGCTACCACGCCTGACTAATTTTTGATTTATTGTAGAGATGAGGTCTCGCCAAGTTGCCCAGACGGGTCTCGAACCCGCGGGCTCAGACAATCCACTCACCTCAGCCTCCCAAAGACACGGGATTTCAGGCTGAGCCGCTGAGCCCGGCGATAGTCTTATTTTAAATAGTGTTAGATTACACCTAGAGTAAATTTCAGTTCTTGGAACTAGGGTCATAAGGGAACTGAAAATGATGTCATATGAACTACATTCAAAGGAGCAGATTTGTTTTATGATCAGTAAGTGAATGTGACTGTAGCTCCTGCAGAAGAGTTCCAGAAGAATTTGGGGATGGGGAAATGGCAACATTGCTGAAATACCATAGATTTTGATAGCATTCACTTGAATAAATGTAGATTGACTAATCAGGCAAAGAAGGGTATGAAGGTCTTTCTAGACAGAGAATAACATCTTACAAAGAATGAAAGCATGGAAAAGTGTGCCCTATTTGGGAAACTACAAGTGAATCAGTACAGATAATATGTAAAAAGGGAGAGATGGGGTGGTGGGGGATGAGACTGGGGATATTGGCAGGTGCCTTATATGCAGGTGGAAGAAACCCAGGAAGATAAAGGTGATTTGCATAAGGCTTGAATGTATTGAGCCAGGCCAGACTCCTGGCTTTCTTACTTTCCCTTCAAGAATTCTCTCCTTCCTTTCTTTTAGGTATGTTGTTTTAGGTTAATTTTAATTTTATTTTATTTTGAGTTGGGGTCTCACTTTGTCCCAGGCAGGAGTGCAGTGTACGATCATGGCTCACCACAGACTCAATTGCCTGGGCTCGGGTGTTCTTTCTGCCTCAGCCTCCCAAGTAGCTGGGATTCCAGGTGTGTACCACCATGCTCAGCTAAGTTTTTAATTTTTTGTATAGACGGGGTCTTGCTGTGTTGCCTAGGATGATCTTGAACTCCTGGGCCCAAGCAGTCCTCCTGACTTGGCCTCTCAAAATACTGGGATTACAGGTATGAGCCACTGCGCCTAGCTTGGGTTTATTTTTAAATGGCCTCTCTTTATGAAAGGATTCTAAAAGTCAGTCACACAGGACTATCTTTTGTATTCTTTAGCAAGCTAAAGAACTTACCAGAAAGGCAATGCTTCTACACTCTTGGTGAGAGTGTAGACTAGTACAACCTCTTGAAAACAGTGTGGTGATTTCTAGAAGATCCAAAAATCGACCTTCTGTAGGACCCAGCAATCTCCATTCTGGGAACATACCCGGAGGAACTCAAATCATTCTACAAAAAGATACCTGCCCACGCATGTTTATTGCAGCACTATTCACAATAGCAAAAACATGGAACCAACAGTGCTGCCCGTTGAAAGTGGACTGGATTAAAAAAAAAAAATGTGGTACATATGCACAATGGAATATTACACAGTGATAAAGAAGGACAAAATTATGGACTTCACAGCAATTTGGGTAGATTTAGAGTCCATCATACTCAGTGATCTATAACAGAAACAAAGAACTGAGTACCACATGTTCTCACAATAAATGGACCTTGAATTTTTTTATTTTTGTTTTTTTGAGTTGGAGTCTCACTCTGTTGCCCAGCCTGGAGTACAGTGGTTTGCTCACGGCTACCCCGGCATTAACTTGCTGGGCTCTGGCGATCCTTCCACCTTAGCCTTCCAAGTAGCTGGAACTACAGGTGTGTGCTACTACGCCTGGCTAATTTTTGATATATTGTAGAGATGAGGTCTTGGCAAATTGCCCGGGCTGGTCTCAAACCCATGGGCTCAGGTAATCCACTTGCCTTGCCCTCCCAAAGTGCTGGGATTACAGGCTGAGCCACCGAGCCTGGCCGACCCTGAATATTTACCATAATACTACATGAAAGTGATTGGCAGTAGCGGGTCACTGCCAGGGGAGAGGAGGGGGACATAACGCTAATAAGAGTACCTGATCCCAAACCAGGCGAAGTGAGGAACATTGGGAGACCCAAACTTCACCTGTATGATGACCACTTATGTACCTAACCCTGAATTGTACCCCACATCTTTGAAATTAAAAAAAAAAAGAATTTACCAGAAAAACTATGACCTGCAAGCAGTAGGTTGAAGGATATTAGCATTCCTCGTTATCAGTGCCAGATGTTATAGTTTTAACTTTGAGAGATGGACAATCTGTATTTTAGATCATGCTGCAATCAAGAACTCTTTCTACTTTATTGTGCTAATTGCTTAAAAGAGATTCTTTCTTTGACTAGTTCAAATGATAGATGCAAGGATGATTAGTTGCAGCTAGAGTGACCTAGCAGTTAATAGCTGTGTCTAGTAGAAGATATGTTTATCAAGACCTTCTGGTAACTTTGCTTTAATTGATGTAGTTTATTGTTTCACTGCAGGCAAGGTTGAATTTCCATATGGGTAGTAGGTTCTTGAGGTGTCTGTGCTTATCCTCATTTAAGGCTTCATCTGGGGTCAATATCCAGCCTATATACCATATGTTTATGGCTAGCATTTGTTTTGATTGGTTGGTGTCCATACTGTACTGATTAGTAAATATTTTGAAAATCATACCTGGCTCTATTTTTTTTGAATCAAAGTCTCACTATGTCACCCAGGCTGGAGGGCAGTGGCATGCTCCCAGCCACTGCAGTCTCAACCTGCTGGGCTCAGGTGATCCTTCTGCCTCAGCTTTCCAAGTACAGGAACTACAGGCACGCACCACCACACCTGCCTACCTGGCTCTATTTATCCTTCTTTTCTGACCTTATGCCAGACCTGGAGTATCTCTAATTTGTCTGTGGTATATATTTTTTTTTGAGTTGGAGTCTCACTCGGTTGTCCAGACTGGAGTGCAGTGGCCAGGAGTGGGCTCCGGCGATCCTTCCACCTCTCGCCTGCTGGGCTCCGGCGATCCTTCCGCCTCAGCCTTCTGAGTGTCTGGAATTACAGGCACACGCTACCATGCCCGGCTGATTTTTTAATTTATTGTAGAGATGAGGTCTCGCCAAGTTTCCAGGCGGGTCTCGAACCCGCGGGCTCAGGCAATCCACTCACCTCAGCCTCCCAAAGGCGCGGGATTACAGGCTGAACCACTGAGCCCGGCTGACTGTGGTATATTTATAGGGAAAAGTTGCCCTTTTCCCTTCCTCACGCTCTTAAACATCTTTATTTAAAAAAAAAAGGCCTGGAAACATAATTTTTCTTTTCTATTACAGGCCATTATACAGTATTTTAGGTTCACTTAGTTATTTAATGTTTGCTAGTTTCGTACATTTATGAGTCAGTGAAAGAAACTGGAACACTGGCTACATATTTGGCATTAAGGATTTTTTTTGGTCAAAAATTTCTAGGTATAGTAATATTGTATGTTAAAAAAAGAGTTTCTATCTTTTAGAGACACATCCTAAATATTATAGATAAATGATACATCTGGATTTGCTTTAAAATAATCTGGTATGGGGATATACAGATAAAGCAAGGGCTACAACTTGGTGATGGGCACATGGCAATTAGCTGTACTTCTCATAATAAAAAGTTTGAAAAATCTCATGTTCTCTTATAATTGGAGTAAAAAATTCTTGACTAATTAAAGACATTATTGGCAGCTATTACATCTGATTGCCTTGTAATAATTAGAAGTACACATGGAGTTAATAAACTTGCAGCCAAGGCAAAGAAATCTGACTTTTTAGTTAGCTTATGTAATAGTTTCGTATACATTTCAAAATAACTTTTTGACATATTACAACTGATGCCAGCCCGGTGCGGTGGCTCATGCCTGTAATCCCAACACTTTGGGAGGCAGAGGCGAGAGGATTGCCTGAGTCCATGAATTCGAGACCAGCCTGGGCAACTTGGTGAGACCTTGTCTCTACAATAAAGTAAAAAATTAGCCGGACATGGTAGTTCCAGCTACTTGGATGACTGAGGTGGAAGGATTATCTGTCGAGGCTATGGTGGCTGTGAGCATGCCACTGCACTCCAGTCTGAGAGACAGACAGAGTGAGACTCTGACTCAAAAAAAAAAAAACCCCAAAAAACTGATACCATTATGGCTCTCTGGTTAGTAGCCATTGGTGTTAAAAATTTTGACCAATGTTGTTTGTATCTGGACTTATTAACTCAGAAGTTGTTTTGTTAATAAGTGTCAATTTTCTTTTTTGTTCTATGGATATTGCTTTAATGGTTAGATTGTATTCCATTGACTTGATGTGCCAAACTGTCTTCTTATCATTAGGCATTTCTTTGCTCCTTCTTTTTCTTGCAGGTTTAGGAGATCAAAGGGTAAGGGTATATTTTTTTACAGCTTGTATGATGTCACTCCTACTGGTGGAGCTCCTTTCAAAGGTGTCACTTTGTGGGTTGGGACCTGTTCAGTGCTTAAATCTTTGCTCTGATACAAAGTTTTAAGACATGTTAGGAAAAAAGGATAAATTTGGTTCTGTTCAAAGAATTGAGCTTTCATTGTAAAAAGAGGTGGAAGGACCAAAATGAATTAAATGTAAATATTTCCTTTAATGAAGTCACATGTCAGTACGATATTGTCATTTAGCTCTGTTAGAGAGTACATGATACTATATAGGGAGAGCTATCATATATGTTTGCGATGATTAGAGAAAATACATAATAAAGGTGGCTAGGAGGATGTGAATGGGGATGGGTAGAAAGTGAATGAGCAGGAACCATGACACTTACTTACTGGCAGGTTGGGCCCCTCTTTTAGGCTCACTTTTTTTTTTGAGGCGGTGTCTCACTTTGTCACCTAGGCTGAAGTGCAGTGGCATGCTCATGGCCACTACAGCCTCCACTTGCTGGGCTCAGGAGATCCTTCAGCCTTAGCCTTCCAAGTAGCTGGAACCACAGGCACATACTACCACGCCTGGCTAATTTTTTGATTTATTGTAGAGATGCGGTCTTGCCAAGTTGTCCAGGCTGGTCTAGAACTCCTGGATTTAGGTAGTCCTCTCACCTCAGCCTCTGAAAGTGCTGAGATTATACGTGTGAGTCGCACCGCACCTGGTTTAGGTTCACTTCTTAACGCTTCCAGGGTTTTTAACATTCCAACAGGATGGGAGGGCTCTGAAAGGCATCTTTGTCCTGCTAAGGGCTGAAGGGCAAGATGACTTGGAGATTGATGGTACTTGACATAGTGAAAGGATCCAGGAGGTTTCAGGTTGTCTTAGTTAGGGAGGAACCCTCTAATGACCTGTAGGCTCTGTATTACAGGATTTCTGGGTCTTATGACTTTTTATTCTTCTCATTGAGATTACTTGCTCTTAGAGCTTTTTTTTAAACACCAAAATTGTGCTTCTTGTCTGCTGTAAATTCTAAAGTTCTAAAGTGAGCAGGACATTAGATGAGGTATCTGGAGAGGTGTCTAATCCCCTTTTGCTTCATATGCATTGAGTGAGTTTCCTTTCTGTAATATCTCTCTCAGGGTTGTATTGAAGCATAACTTATGTGTGAAAATGTTTTCAGTGGATTCCAGGTGGTGGGGGTGTGTGTGTGTGTGTTTCTTTTGCACTCAAGTTTTCTCATTCATATAATACAGAGAGAGGAGGAAATGTACAGCTGTAGGTGGGTAATTGTGGGAAGTTTGGGTTCATGAAGTGCCATGTTGACCTTTTGAGGAGGAACACTTCTACTTTTCCAAGACTTGAAATATGGAAAACTCTGACAACGAGGTTTTTGAGGATCAGGAAAGGATTTATATTTTCTTCTTAGGAAATCTTAGCAAAATGGAGATGGGGGGACACGTTGGGTGAGGAGAAATCTGGGAAGGAAGGAATTGTTTTGCTTTTTTTGTGAGTTGGAGTTTCCGTCTGTTGCCCAGGCTGGAGTGCAATGGCTTGACCACAGCCACCGCAGCCTCTACCTTCTGATCCTTATGGCTCAACCTTCCAAGTAGCTGGAACTACAGGTGCAAGCCACCACGCCCGGATTTTATTTTTTCCCTGATTTATTATAGAGACAAGGTCTCACCAAGTTGCCCAGGTTTCGAAGCCCTGGTCTCAGGCAATCCTCTTGCCTTGGCCTCCCAAAGTGCTGGGATTACAGGCTTGAGCCACCATGCCCAGCCAGGAATTGCTATCTTGAAACTTTGTTTCCGAGGGGGTACTTAACTTCACTCATTTGTTGGTGATCTGGGAAGGAAGACAAATGCTGACTCAACTTGGAAACTCCAGAATGTAGGTAGATTTTTTCCTATAAGGAAGTATTGGGTTATGAATTCTACATACTTTCTCTTCCCAGGGGAGATTTTTAGTAACAAGTCAGGGAATAATGGGTATTCTCTTTTGTTTTCAGTGAATAATATAGCTATCAAATTCCTTTGCAGGTGAGGATTCAGGACTCCTACAGTTATTTTGGCTTTGAGTTGAATTTAAATTTTGTTCATTTAAGTTTTAAAATACTCTGTTAATATTGTATAGCTTGTTAATATTGTATAACTACTTCAGGTACACATTTCTGTGGTTTAATGGGAGTACATGACTTGCCAGTTTTCTAGTGTTTGCCTTTTAATTAGTTGCAACTAAAATAGGAAAAACATTTTTTTATAGTCTACATTCTTGTACTTGTAGGGGAGTGATTTAGGGAAACTCTCTCAAACTGCTTTCCCACTACCACAGCAATGATCAACACAGAATGAGACTTCTGTGACAAATGTGCCCCCCCCACCAAGTTGCAGATACCAGCTGAATGTTACTACAATTCAGTTACTACATAATCTACCTGGAGATAGTGTCAGATCCCACGGGGTGAAGGTTCAGTCCCAAAAGGCTGCCTACATCCCTCCGCCTGCAGATACCAGTCACAAGTCTGGGCCTCCAGAACTTATGATTTGCTGGTTTCAAGTTAGGGTTTACAACCCACCCCACCGCCCCCTGCCAAGTTTTATTAATTTGCTGGAGTGTATCTCAGAACTCTGGGAAATACTTTCATTTACTGGTTTGTTATATAGGATATTACAAAGGATACAGATGAAGAGATGGAGGAAGGGGTGCAGAGTTTCCATGCCCTCCCTGGGGTACCACCTTCCAGGAACCTCCACATTTTCAGTTATATGGAAATTCCCCAAACCCAGTCCTCTTGGATTTTTATGGAAGCTTCATGACATCATCATTCCATCTCCCGGTGTATAGGGTGGGACCTCTCTGGGAGGGTAAGACCCATAATCAGCCTGTGGCTCAGCTTGTGATCCCGCGCCTTTGGGAGGCTGAGGTGAGTGGATTGCCTGAGCCCGTGGGTTCGAGACCCGCCTGGGCAGCGAGACCTCATCTCTACAATAAATCAAAAAATCAGCCGGGCGTGGTAGCGCATGCCTGTAATTCCGGCTACTCGGAATAGCAAGCTGGGCTCGGTGGCTCAGCCTGTAATCCCGTGCCTTGGGAGGCTGAAGAGAGTTCAAGACCCGCCTGGGCAACTTAGTGAGATCTCATCTCTACAATAAAATGAAAAATTAGCTGGGCATGGTAGTGCACACCCGTAGTTCCAGCTACTTGGAAGGCTGAGGCGGAAGGATCACCAGATCCCAGCAGGTTGAGGCTGCAGTGGCCGGGAGCGACCACTGCACTCCATTCTGGGCGACAGAGTGAGACTCCAACTCAAAAAGGAAAAAAAAAAAAATTAAAGGAGGACAAAGAACATTAAAAGCAGCAAAGCAATAGATGTGTTTAAATGCCTATGGCATAACTTTCTTATAAACTGCAAAAAATGATAGTTTGCTTGCAATGTATATTTTAAAATAATTCAGCACAGTACAAATTATGGATAGAAATACACAAAATTTTAAACATTTTTTTCTTTTTTGAGCAGGAGTCTCACTCTGTCACCCAGGCTGGAGTGCAGTGGGACACTCACAGCCACCACAGCCTCACCCTGCTGGACTCAGGCGATTCTTCTGCTTCAGCCTTCCAAGTAGCTGGAACTACAGGCATGCGCTACCACGCCCAACTAGTTTTTATGATTTATGTAGAGATGAGGTCTTGCTAGTAGTCCAGGCTGGTCTTGGACCCCTGGGCTCAGGCAGTCCTCTCCCCTCAGCCTCCCAAAGTGCTGGGATTAAAGGTGTGAGCCACTGCGCCCAACTGTTTTGTAGAGTAAAATAATAAGCTTCATCTGAAGTCACATTCCCTAGACTTCTTGACTGCTTTAACTGTGTCTCTATTTCCTTTCTTTTCTTTTATTTCTAGATGGCAATGTCCAATCAGGAAAACTGTGTTAATCTGCTTCATTACTCCACATCCTTTCTCTTTGAGATTCTCCTGCAACATCTGAAAGATTTTTTTTTGTTACAGAAGTCTGTTGTGCTTTTCCCCTTGCACAAGACCAGTAATGGAACCCATAAAGCAGTGATTTAAAGTAGTTTTTGGTTCACAGATCCCTTCGAGAATCTGATTCAAGTTTTGGATTCTTGTCAGAGACTCATCAATCTGGGTTTTTTAAGGTCTTGGTCTGCCAGGCCCATTGCACTAAAATCTTGTGGTAACCCCTTTGCATTATCTTGGAGTTATTCTTTGTCACTTTCTTGCAATGGATTCAGTTTCCTGCATCCCATATATAAATCTTTCTTTGTTAATTCTGGTTTTAGCAGAGCACATTCTTCCTGAGAAAGAATGCATAGAAAATACATTTTTTTGAGATTACATGCCTGAAAATGTCTTCTTTTATTCTTTTACATTATTGTTGGTTTGGCTAAGTATATAATTCTAACTGGAAATAATCTCCCTCAGAACTTTCCAGATCTTGCTCCTTTGTTTTCTAACTTCCAATGTTGATGCTGAGAAATCCGGTGCTACTCAGATCGCTGTCCTTTGCAAATACATCTTTCTTTCTGGAAACTTCTAGAATTTTCTCTTTGTCTCTGACTTTCTGAAATTTCATCATAATGTGGTGCTGGATCCTTGAAGAGCACTTTCAATTTGGAAATTCATGCCTTTCAATTCTGGAAAATTGTGTTGAATCATTTTATTGATAATTTCCTCTGTTCTCTTTTTAAGGAATACTGTTAATTTGGATTTTTAAACCTCCTGGTCTCTCTAATTTTATTTCATTTTTCTCTCCAATTTTATTTATTTTTGTTGTGCTTTTGGGGATACTTCCTGAAATCTGTTTTCCAACTCTTCTGTTGAACTTAAAATTTTTCTAACATCCTTTTAATTTCCACAAGCTTTGTTTTATTTTCGGAATGTTCCTTTAAAACAACATTTTGTAGCCTAGGCAACATAGTGAGACCCCAGCTTTATAAAAAGTTAAAAAAAAATTAGCTGGGTATGGTGGTACACACCTATATAGTCCTAGCTACTCAGGAGGCTGAGGTGGGAGGGTCACTTGAGCCCAAGAGGTTGAGGCTACAGTGAGCTATGATTGCACTACTGCACTCTAGGCTGGGTGAGAGAGTGAAACCCCATCTCAAAAAAAAAAAATCCTAGAGTTTCATGTATACCATATTTTCTTTGATCTCTGAGGATATTTAGGATAGTAATTTTTTTTTTTTTCCAAAACTTCCGTCCCTTCCCCTTATTATAGTAATTATTTTGTGTGTGGGAGAAGGTACTTTATTGGAAAGTGTCTTTAAAAAGTATTGAAAAGTATCTTCTACTTTCACAGTAGAAGAATATATTATACTAGCATGCCAGATTTCTTTTGTTCTTGTTTATCTTTTTGCCTCTTAAGTGATTTTATTATGGTATAAATTACATACCATTAAGTTTACCTGCTTTAAGTCTACAGTTCAGTGTTTTTATTGCTATATTTATGGAGTTGTGCAATCATCATCATAATCTAGTATTAGAACATTTTCATTACTCCAGAAAGAAAACTTGTACTCATTAGCAGCCCTTCTATCCCTTCAGCTCAGGCAACCATGAGTCTGCCTCCTGTCTCTGTAGATAAACCTATTCTGGATTATTATTATTATTTTTTGAGTTGGAGTCTCACTCAGTCGCCTAGGCTGGAGTGCAGTGGCATGTTCACAGCCTCCCCTGAGTCAGCCTGCTGGGCTCTGGTGATCCTTCCGCCTCATCCTTCCAAGTAGCTGGAACTACAAACGCATGTTACCACGTCTGGCTAATTTTTTATTTATTGTAGAGACGAGGTCTCACCAAGTTTCCCAGGCTGATCTTGAACCTGCGAGCTCAGACAGTCCACTCACCTCAGCCTTCCAAGGTGCTGGGACTACAGATGTGGACACACCTGGCTAATTTAAAAAAATTTTTTGTATTGATGGGGTGCGGGTCTTGCTATGGTTTCTAGGCTGGTCTAGAACTCTGGCTTTAGGTGATCCTCCTGCCCTGGCCTCCCAAAGCATTACAGATAATAAGCTACCATGCCCAATCTGGAGAAACTTTTAGAGATCAGCAAATAGTTCTCTACTCTTTCAGGTGAAGAAAATGAGACTTACAAGACTCAGTAAATTGTTTAAGGTCATACAGTTAGTAAGTAGTGCAGGTAGGAACTTAATCCTATTTCCTGCCTTCTAGACTAGTTGCTCAGACTTAGTTTAGACTGATTATTTTAAAATTTGGTATTGAGGCTAGTATAGGGATCATTGGCCTCTGCCACTTCTTAGTTAGAGAAGTGGGTTTGCCTAAGCCCAGTTTTTTGGAGGGACTAACTTTTAGAGAAAAGCACCTGTGTATCTGAGTAGCCTCTGGAAGTTCTCACTGCCAGTCATATTTTCCTGTTTGACATTGGGTATGGTACATTGTAGAGGCTGGACTTTGTTACCATCCTCCAGAGAGCATTGTGTGTTTTTTTGTTTGTTTTTTGGTTATTAACGGTTTCCCTATGGGAATGGCAGCTTAAATTTCAGTTCAGTTCTTTTAGCCTTAACTTGGCTACTTGGGATCTGCTCCATGCATACATGGTTCAGGGGTCAGCCGGGTTTGTAAGACATTTTTATACAGAGATTTTTGGATCTCCCCTTCTCTATTTGTCTCTGGAATTTCCCTTTTTCACTTCCCAGCTGCTGTGCTTGCCTTAAAGTTTGTCCTCTGGTTCTTTTTTTTTTTGAGTTGGAGTCTCACTTTGTCGTCCAGGCTGGAGTGCAGTGGCTCGCTCACAGCCACTGCAGCCTCGACCTGCTGGGCTTAGGTGATCCTTCCCCTCAGCTTTCCAAGTAGGTGTGTGCCTCCGCACCTGGCTAATTTTTTGATTTACTGTAGAGACGAGGTCTCACCAAGTTGCCCAGACTGGTCTCAAACCTGTGGGTTTATGCAATCCCCTCACCTCAGCCTCCCAGAGTGCTGGGATTATAGGTGTGAGCCACCGCGCTGGGTCCCGGTTCTTTAAACCAGTAAGACTATGCATAGATTTTTAATCTGAGTTTTAGCTATGTCTGGTGACATAGATTGAGACTTGCCTGGGTGGAAGCCACAAAAAGGGGAAACTTGCTCAGAGTCGGTACCTTCTTTGAAGTATTGACTCTCCTTCCCCTTCCCAGAATCTGTCTGCTTTTTGCTCTAATACCTTCAAATAGTAGTTTTTAAATACTTTGTCCAGAGTTCATATTTGTCTGCAGGAAAGTTGGTATATTAAGAGCTACTCTGCCATGACTGGAAGCAAAACCTCAGTCAACTAGATATAATTTTTTTTTTTGAGTTGAGGACTCACTGTTACTTAGACTAGAGAGTTCAGTGACATAATCATGGTTTACTGCAGCCTTGAATTGCTGGGCTCCAGCGATCCTCCTAAGTAGCTGGTACTACAGGTGCCTGCTACTTTGCCCAACTTATTTTCTGATTTTTTTTGTAGAGACATTCTTGATATATTGCCTCAGCTGGTCTTGAACTCCTGGGCTCAAGCAGTCCTCAAGCACTTGGCTTCCCAAAGTGCTGGGATTACAGCCATGAGCCATCATGCCCAGCCAACTAGAAACAAATTATTCTGTTGATAATGTCAATTTTTTCCCATTGTAGTTTCACAGATACTTATCCTCCCCATCACCTCCAAGAGACCAGATATAAAAATGCCTTTAAATTGGGTGTGTGCCTGTAGTTCAGCTAAGACTGAGACAGAAGGATCGTTTGAGCCCCTGGGCTTGAGGTTCAGTTAGCTCTGATCATTCCACTGCACTTCAACCTGGGCAGCAGAGTGAGACCTTATTATCTCTTTAAGGAAAAAACATGGGAGGCTGAGGTGAGAGGATTGCCTGAGCTCTCTCGGGTTCGAGACCAGCATGGGCAACTTGGCAAGACCTCATCTCTACAATAAATTAAAAAAAGATTAGCTGGATGTGGTGGCGCATGCTGTGGTTCCAGGTCCTTGGAAGGCTGAAACAGAAGGATCACCTGAGCCCAGCAGGTTGAGGCTGTTGGTGGCTGGGAGCGTGCCACTGTCCTCTAGCTTGGGTGAAACAGTGAGACTCCAACTCAAAAAAAAAAAAAAAAAGAAAA
>NW_007240595.1:352031-359081 GCF_000164805.1 Carlito syrichta
TCCCAAAGGCGCGGGATTACAGGCTGAGCCACCGAGCCCAGCTCAGTTCCTTTTTTTTTTTTTTTTTTTTTAAGCACTTCAGATTTTATGTAAATCTTCCTAAGTGTATCTTTTTTTTTTTTTGAGTTGGAGCCTGCTGGGCTCCGGCAATCCTTCCGCCTCAGCCTTCCAAGTAGCCGGAATTACAGGCATGCGCTACACGCCCGGCTGATTTTTTAATTTACTGTAGAGATGAGGTCTTGCTGCCCAGGCGGGTCTCGAACCCGCGGGCTCAGGCAATCCACTCACTTTGGCCTCCCAAAGGCACGGGATTACAGGCTGAGCCACCGAACCCGGCTAGTGTATCTTAACTTATTAAGGAATGGTTTAGAAACTGAACTACCCCTTTTATTTGGTATATCTAAATCAAGATGTAGATGGATGTTTCCCGTAAAAACGTTTCCTAGGAAATGATGGTTACTTTGTTTTGCTGGAATCTAGCTAGCACTATGTACTGGAGTAGCTTTGTGTAGTTCAACATAAACAGGTTGTGGTTTCACCGTATGGATCTCTCTCAGGTAACTGCTCTCACTACTTTAAAACTCTTACTATCTTCCATAAAAGCAATGCATTTAACATAAATGCAACTTGGAGATTTTGGTGAAAAATTCCTTAAGCCCTTTCAGATCACTTCAGGTATACTTGAGTATCTGATCTTTTTTTTTTTTTATTGCTCATGTGTATATGCAGGGACATCCTCCCCCCAAAAAACCAGAATTGTCTTTTGGAGAGCGGGCCCCTTGTAGTACACTCAGAATTTGATCTTTTGGATCAAATAAATGGTCAGCGAAAGTTTTTACCTGAAAGTTTTGAGAAGGTTGCATCATGATTTGCAGAAGAAATATCCTAAGTTGTGGCAAACAGGTGACTGATTCTCCCACCGTGATAATGCACCTGCCTACACCACACTGTGTGTTCAGCAATTTTTGACCCAAAACGACATGACCCCCATGCCCCACCCTCCCTATTCATCCTATCTCACCCGGAGTGACTTGTTTTTGTTTTCCCGATGAAAAAGTCTGCAAAGGGAAATGTTTTGCTGATGTGGAAGAGGTGAAACAAAAAATGGTAGAAGCACTAAAAGCCATCCAAATCGATGAGTTCAAAAACTGTTTTGAGCAATGGAAAAAGCATCTTGATACTTGTATTGCATCAGACGGAGAGTACTTTGAAGGTGACTGAAGTTTAAGCATGTAGGAATATGCCAGGTGTGGTGGCTGACACCTGTAGCCTCAGCACTTTGGGAGGTAGAGGTGAGAGGATTTCTTGGACCCCGGTGTTCGAGGCCAGCCTATATAACTTGGCAAGATCTTGTCTCTACAATAAATCAAAAAATTAGCTAGGTGTGGTGGCGCACACCTGTATTTCCAGCTACTGGAAAAGCTGAGGTGGAAAGATTGCCTGAGCCCAGCAGGTTGAGGCTGCAGTAGCCGTGAGCATGCCACTGCACCACTCCAGCCTGGGTGACAGAGTGAGACTCTGACTCAGAAAAAAAGAAAAGAAAAGAATAAATACACACTTTTTTTTAAAGATAGATTAGTTTTTCTTGGGTTTCCTCTCATATGTTTATTTGCATCCAGTGAACATAGGCTTTTTATGATAGGAAAGGAGAAACTAATGTCCTAATTTGTGTTAGAATCAATTTGGAAAGCAGTTATTTAGTAGCACATATGTTTTAGCCTGTATGAAAGCCTGCCCATTTAGATTAATCTGTAAATTGTGAAATGTTTCCCGCTCAAATTAGGATAAACAGTTGGCGCTGTGGTTTCTAACGTTTTTATGTCTTGGAACCTCTTGAGAATGATGATCATTGTGATTCTATCCCCAGAAAAATGCATAAATCTTCATACAAAATTTTGTAAATGATTTTAGAGAATTTCAGGTGTTCCTTTGAACCTTCCCAGTTTAAGCATCTCTAATTTAGGGGTACTAAAATCAAATTATTACTAATAGGCTAATAGTAATACAAATATCAGTTTGTTTCTGGCTTAACCAAAGTCGAGCAAATAAAGAACCCTTTAGAAGTCCTTGTAAGGCTGTGCTTCCTTGGGCCACTTGTGCTCCCGTGTCTCACCTGGCCGGCTTCATGTGAAGTGCCGGCCTGCGGCCACCTCCCTCCCCTTCTTTCCCTCAGAAAAGAGAGAGGGGAAAAAGAGCCCCTGTAAGACATGTAGGCTTTTAAAAAAAAAATCTGTTATGATTGAACTGTACTTCCTTGGAGGCAGATTCACAAAGATAAAGACCAATACCTAGTTGACTAATTTTTAAGTTGCTGTTAGCAATGGGTATTAGTTTTCATATCCAGACCTGCTATTTGTGTACTGTATATAAATAAAAATAATTAGTTGTTGTTTCTAGGACAGTAGGGTAGCTGTGATGCCATATTCCCAATATTGCTTGAATTTACAAAGGTCTAAGTAATTGAGGATTTAAGGTACTTGTGATACACGGGTTTCAGGATGTGAGTCTTTGTCTGTGTTTCTGAGGTATTAGGTTTTCTTTTTTTTTTGAGTAGGAGTCTCACTCTGTCACCCAGACTGGAGTGCAGTGGCCGCTCCTGGCCACCTCAGCCTCAACCTGCTGGGCTCCAGCGATCCTTCTGCCTCAGCCTTCCAAGTAGCTGGAACTACAGGCGCGTGCTACCATGCCCGGCTAAGTTTTTGATTTATTGTAGAGATGAGGTCTCGCCAAGTTGCCCAGGCGGGTCTCGAACCCGCGCGCTCAGGCAATTCACTCACCTCAGCCTCCCAAGGTGCGGGATTACAGGTTGAGCCACCGAGCCCGGCTGATATTAGGTTTTCTTACTGCTTATTCTTTTTTTTTTTTTTTTGAGTTGGAGTCTCACTCCACTGGCCAGGCTGGAGTGCAGTGGCTCGTTCACGGCCACCCCAGCGTCGACCCGCTGGGCTCCAGCGATCCTTCCACCTCAGCCTTCCAAGTAGCTGGAACTACAGGCGTGTGCTACCATGCCTGGCTAATTTTTTCTTACTGTAGAGTCACTGTAGAGACGAGGTTTCACCAAATTGCCCAGGCTGGTCTTGAACCCGTGGTCTCAGGCAATCCACTTGCCTCGGCCTCCCAAAGTGCTGGGATCACAGGCTGAGCCACCGAGCCTGGCCCTTCTTACTCCTTATTCTTAAAATTCAGCCCTCAGTAAATGATGAAAGGCAATCTTTTCAATACAAGAATCTTAGGTTTGTGAATCCCTTTCTTCTCTTACCTTTCTGACGTTCCTTATAGAGTGACTGAAATGAGTATGATTTGTTTTCAGGGCTCTCATCCCTTTTTATATACCTCCTTTTCCCTTGAGAAAATACTGTGCTCCTCCTGCTGGTTCAGTCTAATATACAGAAGGCCTTTTGTCTACATTGGCACCCTGTGTAGTATCTTTATTCAGAACCTGACTCTTAACACAACTTCCTCCTCTTAGCTTGTTTAGAGGATGGGCAAAGGTGGAGAGTGGGTGGTGGTGACAGAGGCTCTATTAGCTACTTCTCCCTGTTATTCATAGACTTTCCCTCTTCTTTGGCCACACTCCACGTCAGCTCATCATGCTCACCCTGGCTGCATTCTTCAAGGACTTTGTGCAGTTTAAAATTCTCCCCTTAAACATTCCTGTCCTATCTCTGAGACATGCATATCATATTTTAGTGGGCACCTGATAACCAATTTAAGAAAAGATCTTTCTCCAGAGACTTTCACATAAGAGAGTGATAGCTGTCCTGATTCTTCTGTATGTTTTGATATTCATGGTTTTTACTGAGAGGATTTTCTAGCCTAGTTTAGGAAGAAATGAGCAAACTGACAACTGAAAGTGAAGAAGCTTGGGAGGAAGAAAGGGTTATCTTTTTTCAGAAATGAATGCAGTTTAAAAATACATGTTAAGAAATTCAGACTGTAGACAAGATCATGGTGTCAGCTGCTTGCTGCTTAATTACTTTGTGCAGTGAGTGCAGGCTTGCCATGGATGGGCTCTTTGCAGGTGTCACTGAAAGCTCTGAGACTGGCTCTCCACCAGCAGTAGGCCTTTGTTCCTCTAGCTATTACCAGCTGCCTGCTGATTTTGCCAGTCTTCTTTAGTGAAGATTGCCAAATATATTTTGAGAGATGAAATTTGCTAGAAAATAAAGTTTCAGAAGAATCTGTTTGGAAGAAGGAATTAGGAAATGAGAAGAATTGAAATTGTATACTTGCTTTTACTAGCAGATAGAAGGTTGGTCATGTCAGAAGGTGAAAATGGTGAATAAGTGAGCTGCTCCTTGTGATAGACCAAATCTCAGAGAAAATGGAGGAGAGATTTTAGTTATAAAAGCAGTAACTTTCCAACTGAAATTATTATTATTTTCTGGAACAGTTGCCTTAGAATAATTTTAACCCCCCCCCCCTTTTAAAGAAACTTTTGAGGTGTCTCTGGGATGATTTAGGTTGAAGGACTTTTTTTTTTTTTTTTTAAATTGAGGTCTCACTCTGTTACCCAGACTGGAGTGCAGTGACAGTAGCATGATCACGGCTCACTGCAGTCTTGACCTCCTAGGCTCTGGCCATCCTCCTGCCTTGGCCTCCTGAATGGCTGGAACTACACACATCTCCACACTTGGCTTATTTTTTTAAAGTTTATTTGTGGAGATGAGGTCTTGCTATGTCGTCTGGGCTGGTCTCAAATTCTGGGCTCAAGTGATCTTCCTGCCTCAGCCTTCCAGAGTGCTGGGATTCCAGAAGTGAGCCACCATGCCTGGCCATGTGAGGGACTTTCTGACTTTAGGTTCATTTCATCCTGTGATGGTGAAGAATACATCTTCCTTAATAATCACAGGCCTCCTTAGGTTCCACACCAACTTAGAAAAACTGTGGTTGGAACAGAATTGATTCTGTCAACTAGAACACATGAACAGGATCCTGTGCAAGTGTGCCTTGAATGGTTAGACCGCATAAGCTGAAGCTCTGGATCCTCCCAGATAATAATAACCTTCCTGTGAAGTGGTTATTTGTGTGTGT
The DNA here is from genome assembly GCF_000164805.1 of Carlito syrichta. NCBI lineage: Eukaryota > Metazoa > Chordata > Mammalia > Primates > Tarsiidae > Carlito > Carlito syrichta. Next base: position 357,066 of record NW_007240595.1, read on the forward strand.
TGACAGTAAGATCATTGAGGGTAAGTGCTTTATGTGGTTTATCTCTATCCCCCACAGTACCTAAGCCCCTTGGATTACTCAGTAAGTAGGTATAGAATTCATTTGAATTGTCCTTGACCGTGTTTCCCTTATATTTTTTCATGATACCTACAAAATTTATTTGTTTGAACCTTTTAGATGCATTTAATTTGTCCCTCACTCCCTAACCCCTTAGGAAAAGCAATATTTGAGGCAGTATACTTTTGGATAAAGCAGGAGTGACTTTATAGTAATTTGATATCAGTCAAGTTTTTTATTCTGCCTTATTGTAACATTTTACTGAATTGTTACTTACTATTAGTAGGTCTGTAGCCAGCATTTCTTGTTTTAATGATATAGAGTAGACAATAGGAGAGGGCATCACATATATTAAGGGTAAGTATTATTTTGTGAAATTTTGTTTTAGGTAAATTTATATTTGCACATACGTGTGTGTTTCTTGCTTCATAATATAAAATGTATTTTGTACTGGAGTCATGGTCAAAAAAGTTTAAATAACACTGCTTTATTGTAATACTCTGTTATTTCATTTATCATATAGCATTATGCCAGTACATACAGGCTTCTAAAGCCAGGGATGGTGCCAGCCCTTTCATTTCAAGTACGACTGAAGGTAAAAACAAAACAAAATTGAGAACACGCAAAGCTTTCTGGTGGTTCTTACATATGTCTCGTCAGTGGCATTTTGTACCCTTTGACTTCTTTCTTGTATGTTTTTTGACCAGTAGACTTTTCACATTTGTATCTTTCTAGGTGGTGGGTTCTCTGGTTCTTTCTCTCTTCACTTTAATGTGCTTATTTAAATATACTCTAGTGGTTTTTAGAGGGGGGAATGGGAAAACAAGGGAGAATTGCAGAAATTTTAAATGGTTCTGAATTGACAGGATATCTCATTAGATTTACCCTGAAATCTGCTTTCTTAATGCTCTCATCTTTTAGTTTCTTTGTATTTTTTTCACAGACCATTGAGATGCATAGTTTTTCTGAATTTAAAGTAATTTATGCTTTTATGATGTTTTCAGTTGATTTTAAGCAAGTTGAATGTGGCTTTCAGAGGGAAAAAAAGATGGATACAATCCTTATCATTCCATGTGCTTTCTGTCTCCTACTCTCCCAAGAAAATTAACCATTGGGTTTGTAGTAATAATTTCATTTTGAAGAATAGCAGACAGCTACTGGTGTCTAACATTAACCATGCTATACTTTTTCAGCTACTTTACTGACCTAATAACTTTAATGCCTTTCCTAGTCTTAGATAATTGGCATACTAACCCCCTTGCCTTCATTTCTGTACCTTGCTGGACTACCAAACTCAGACATTCATATCCCTATGACTTAAAGGGACTTTGTAGAGATGATTTGCTTCATTCTTTTTCTTACAGGAGAAAATTTTGAACAGACACCATTGAGACGAACATTCAAGTCTAAGGTCCTTGCACGATATCCTGAGAATGTAGAATGGAATCCCTTTGACCAAGATGCAGTGGGAATGGTTAGTATTTTTTAGCTATAGGTGTGAAATAATTTACATAATAATTTATAGTAGGACTGTGAGTTTAGGATATGGTAGCAGTGGTCCCACCAAGTACCAGTAACTTTTGAAGAAGGGATTGTAATGCATATTGTTTATGATTCTGAATTTTGGTCACTATTCAAATATTCAGACTATATTAAATATATTAAAAGTCACAGAATAAGGCTGGGCGCGATGGTTCAAGCCTGTAATCCCAGCACTTTGGGAGGCTGAAGCGAAAGAATTGTCTGAACCCATAGGTTCGAGACCAGCCTGGACAACCTGACAAGACGTAGTTTCTACAATAAATAAAAAAATTAGCTGGTCATGGTGGTGCGTGCCTGTTGTTCCAGCTACTTGGAAGGCTGAGGCAGAAGGATTGCCTGAGCCCAGCAGGTCTAGGCTATGGTGATCATGAGCGTGCCACTGCACTCCAGCCTGGGTGACAGAGTAAGACTCAAACT
>NW_007240595.1:359101-381563 GCF_000164805.1 Carlito syrichta
ACTACAGGCATGCACTACCATGCCTGGCTAATTTTTTATTTATTGTAGAGACGAGGTCTCTCCAAGTTGCCAGGTCTGGTCTTGAACCTGCAAGTTCAGGCAATCCACTCGCCTCTGCTCCCAAAGTGCTGGGATTACAGGCTGAGCCACCAAGCCCGGCCATCCTTTTTAGTCTTAACCACCTACCATTTCATAAATTCTCTAAACTTTCTTTGACCTCCATATCTTTGTGCATTTTCTTTCTATCCCCGAAAACCCTTCTTTCTCTTGTTTACCTGATTAATTCTAGCAGAACTTTGTTTCTGTAGCTTTTTTTGATGTTCCCACTCTGAGTTGTCTGTTCTGTGTTCCTGTAGTACTTTGTATATGCTTCTGTTTAACCCTGTTACGTGCATTATAATTTTATTTACTTACACGTCTTGCATTAGAAGGGAAGAGATTGACTGGGTGCAGTAGCTCAAGCCTGTAATCCCAGCACTTTGGGAGGCTGAGGTGAGAGGATTGCCTGAGCTCAGGGTTGTAAGACTAGCCTGGGGAACTTGGTGAGACCTCATCTGTACAATAAATCAAAAAATTAGCTGAGTGTGATAGCTTGTGCCTGTAATTCCAGCTACTTGGTAGGCTGAGGTGGAAGGATTGCCTGAGCCCAGCAGGTCTAGGCTGCAGTGGCTTTGAGCGTGCAGTCCAGCCTGGGCGATAGAGTGAGACTACTGCTTAAAAAAAAAAAAAAGGAAGGAAGAGCTTTAGGGCAGTTATACACCTAGCAGAAGAGATGCTCTATAAGGCCAGGCACGGTGGCTCACAACTATAATTCCAGCACTTTGGGAGGCCGAGGTGAGAGGATTGCCTGAGCCCACAGGTTCAAGACCAGTCTGGGCAACTTGGTAAGACCTCATCTCTACAATAAATCAAAAAATTAGCCGGGCGTGGTGACATCTGCCATGTAGTTCCAGCTACTTGGAAGGCTGAAGCAGAAGGATCACTGGTTGAGGCTGCGGTGGCCGTGAGCATGCCACTGCACTCCAGCCTGGGTGATAAAGAGACTCCAACTTAAAAAAAAAAAAGAGATGCTCTATAAATAAGTAGTGATGGTGTTCTGAAGAGAGAATCAGCAGGGAGTGTTCTCACTGCTTGTTGCCCTGTTGTCTTTTGCAGCTATGCATGCCCAAAGGGCTGGCATTCAAGACCCAGGCTGATCCCAGGGAGCCCCAGTTCCATGCCTTTATTATCACAAGGGAGGATGGCTCTCGGACATTTGGATTTGCCCTCACCTTTTATGAAGAGGTGACTAGCAAGCAGATCTGCAGTGCAATGCAGACCCTCTACCACATGCACAATGCTGAGTATGATGTCCTACATGCTCCCCCTGCTGATGGCAGAGACCAGAGCGGCATGGAGGATGGTGAAGGCACTCCTGTGACCAAACTGCAGCGCTTCAACTCCTATGACATTAGCCGGGACACTCTCTACGTCTCCAAGTGCATCTGCCTCATTACGCCCATGTCCTTCATGAAGGCATGCCGGAGTGTGCTGGAGCAACTTCACCAGGCAGTCACTTCACCTCAGCCCCCTCCACTGCCCCTCGAGAGCTACATATACAACGTACTCTATGAGGTGCCACTCCCACCTCCTGGCCGGTCCTTGAAGTTTTCTGGGGTCTATGGGCCAATAATCTGCCAGAGACCAAGTACCAATGAACTTCCTCTATTTGACTTTCCTGTCAAAGAGGTCTTTGAACTTCTTGGGGTGGAGAATGTGTTTCAGCTTTTTACTTGTGCCCTTCTGGAGTTTCAAATCCTGCTCTACTCACAGCGTAAGTCATTGCTTATAGAACCTTCTGCCTGCATAGGGCTTCCCTTCTTTCCATATTCAGGTACAGTAGTGCTGACTGTAAAGGTCAAGAGCTGTTACAGTTTGAGCAAAACCCAGATCTTTTGCAGGTAGGTGGTGGATGGCAAATTGATGGAACGTGAGAGGGCCAGTATTTCTGATTGGCTGACTTTATGACTTGCTAAGCATTCCAGTCTGGGAGGGAACCCTGCTTCCTAAGTTTCTTCTGATTGAAGCTGAAAAGAGGTGTGGGAGGATCACAGGAAGCTGATGTTCCATTAGTTCTGTTCCGTCATTCCACAATTATTTCTGCCCCTTCTTCATCCTGATAGTAAAATTGAGGATTCATAAAGGACGATCCTTTATATATTGGGAAACTATATTTGAGAAAATGAGGATGTGTTATTTCTTTCTGTTGTATGTCTGAGTTGTTTTTATGAATGGGAGGTTGAGTGTGAGCAGCAGATTTGGACAAAATAGTGAAGTAGATCAGAAAGTAACAGATGCTTATTAAATGAGCCAGACTAGTAATGTGAAATTCATTCTTTCAGTACATATATATTGAGAGTAAACTATGTGCTGGGCATCGTTTCAAGGGTAGTGATGGACAAGTCAGAAAAATCCTTGTAATAGAACTTATATTTTAGTGGGGAAAGGCATAAGATACATAAATCAAATATATAGTTTGTCAGGTAGTTAATCCAGGTTATAAAAAAAAAAGCAAAACCGGGAAAGGGATATTATTTGGGGAAGACAATTTCCAATTTTTTTTTTTAGAAAGTTGGATTTATTGAGAAGACAGAAAAGCCCCCACAGAGGAAGGGGACCCAAAGGGTTGCCCTCCATTTTTTAATAGGATGTCCTGATTAGTCCTCTTTTTTGACCTGTTAATATTCATAGAAAAAGTATTCCAAACAGAGGTCACAGGTAGATAAAGAGTCTAAGACAAGAATGAGCTTTGTGTATTCAAGGACAGCAAGGAAGTTGGTGGATAGAATGGAGTGAATGAGCAGGCATGTAGTAGGAGATGGTGTTAAGAGACTTAATAGGAGGCAAGATTGTAAAGAATCTTGTATGCTGTGTGTGAACATAACTGAACCATTGAGAATTATGGCAAGACCATATCCCTTGACTCCTAAATACTCAAGGTTTTATTTCCTAAGAACAGGGACATTCTCTTACATAATTGTAGTATGTATCAAATTTAGGATAGTAGTTGCACTATTATTCAATGTCATCTATTATGACATTTTAAAAAATTCATTATTCAGGATTTAATTTAATATCATACATTACTTTTAGTTGTAAGTTCTCAGTCTTCATTTGTGTTTCATGACATAGACATTTTTCTTTTTTTTGAGTGGAGGGGGGGTCTCACTCTGTCACCCATGGCTGCTGCAGCCTCTATCTGCTGTACTCAGGTGATCCTTCCATCTCAGCCTTCCAAGTAGCAGGAACAGCAGATGCACATCACCATGCCTGGATAATTTTTTGATTTATTGTAGAGATGAGGTCTTGCCAAGTTCCTTAGGCTGGTCTCAAACCCCTGGGCTCAGGCAGTCCTCTCGCATCTGCCTCCCAAAGTGCTGGGATTACAGGCATGAGCCACTGCACTTGGCAAATTCATAGATTTTTATTTTACTCAGGTTATAACTCATTACTATAATTATTTATTTTGATGCTCAAATTTCCCAGATTTGACTTTTTTTCTCACTTATGGTCCTTCCAAGCACTAGAATAGTGACTGGTTTATGAGGATACTCAATAAATGTTGTTAAATAAATGAATAACTTATGCTTTTAACAGGATTACTCTAGTCACTATATTAAGGGTATATCCCCAAAGGGGGATGGAGGAAAGCCAAGAGTTCAGTTAGGAGGCCTATAATAATCCAGGTGAGAGATGATGTCGGCTGGGACTAAAGAGGTAATGGTGCTGTGGTGTGAGATGGTTGGCTTCTGGATATAGTGTGAAGGTGAAGTAATGGAAACTATGTTGAATTGAAGACCACATACCCTATATAAAGTGGACAGCCACTAATTAGTTCCAGTTAATTCGTAGTGGGTATGCTGGCCTAATGTTGCTACTAAATCTTCCAGTTTTTCATGAGGACCCAGAGTTTTTGCATGAAATCTCTGATTGCTAAACACTGCAGGCCAAACAAAAAAGCATCGACTGAATGTGGTTCCCGAGGCTTCACTGTGCAACTTCTGGTTTAAAATATAAAGTCATAGACTCCTGTCTCTGGGTGAAATATAGACTTGGACAGATTATATTGCTTTCCTAGCTGTTGTTTCTTGGCTGGAGCTTCATAAATATACTTAGTTGGATAGAAAAGACTTGTCTGGTTTAGAACAGAAGAAAGAGGAAGAAACCAAACCATGCAGTGGGTATTAGAAGATGCAACAAGCATTTAGGTATCTATTGTGGTGGGGAGTGTTTAGAGGCAAGGAAAAGGGAATTGAAACAAGAAATATGATGGAAAAATAACATTCTTCCATCCGATCTCCTATATTTCCAGAATATGGGTTCTTGCATCCATGATAAGAATTTTAAGGAATTTGAATGCAATTGGGAAGCCTTTTGTTTTTAAAACTGAATTGAACTTGGGAACTAAAATCATACTTAGCATGGACAAGTAAAAACTTTTTCCAGAAATTCTTCCTGGACATTGCTAAGCATAACTAAGGCTAAAATGTAGTGGATTGCCTTTTATTGGACATGGGTTACGCTTTTTGTTGTTAATAGAATGCTTTAAACAATACAGGTTGGTTTTCTGGAAGTAGTTTTTATTAATGATTCAAAAGCATCTTCCTTATGTGGATAGAAATCACTCTGGCCAAAAACATGCCTTTACCACTACAATTGGTGTTGCCTGCTGCATGTCCTGCCTTCTGAATAGAAAAGAAGTGTTATTTAGGGAAAAGAAATGCAGACAATATTGTGAGATTCTAAAAAGTATTACCCGGCCAGGCTCGGTGGCTCAGCCTGTAATCCCAGCACTTTGGGAGGCTGAGGTGAGTGGATTGCCTGAGCCCGCGGGTTCGAGACTCACCTGGGCAACTTGGCGAGACCTCATCTCTACAATAAATCAAAAATTAGCCGGGCATGGTAGCACGTGCCTGTGGTTCCAGCTACTTGGAAGGCTGAGGCGGAAGGATCGCCAGAGCCCAGCAGGTCGAGGCTGCGGTGGCCGGGAGTGGCCACTGCACTCCAGTCTGGGTGACAGAGTGAGACTCCAACTCTAAAGTGTAACCCTTGGGAAGACTGAACTGGCAGTTTTAAGCAGTGTTTTCTTTCTTATGTGGGTCATTTTATTTATTTCTGGGTATTTATTCTTCAGCCCATATAGAAACAGCGTTTGTTTTTGAATAGCACAAATTTTTAATGGATTTTAAAAGTATACACAGAGCAAAAGCTCTCTATGATATGATCTAGTAAGGTAGATGATTGGATAATTGAAAAAGTTAAGTCTGGGAATCCTAAAAATGATTTATACATCCATTAAACATTTTCTTTTAACTTAAAACATGTAACTGTATAGTTATCCATCTTTTGATGAAGGATCTAGGCATTTCCCTTGATTATGGGTTCACAAATCAGATGTCTGCATTGTTTTTCTTGCATAAGCCATACCCATAATGCCTTGAATAGATTTTCTAGTTTTTTTTTTTTAAAGTAGAGGAACTTGCCAGGCTCAGAGGCTCAGCCTGTAATCCCAGCACTTTGGGAGGCCGAGGTAAGTGGATTGCCTGAGCCTGCTGTTTCGAGACCTGCCCGGGCAACTTGGTGAGACCTCGTCTCTACAATAGATACAAAAATTAGCAGGGTGTGGTAGTGCTCGCCCATAGTTCTGGCTACTTGGAAGGCTGAGGCAGAAGGATTGCTGGAACCTAGCAGGTCAATGCTGGGGTGGCCATGAGTGTGCCACTGCACTCTAGTCTGGGTTACAGAGTGAGACTCAAACTCAAAAAAAAAAAAGAGTGAGGACTTAAAGAACTTTGCACAAGAACCTGGGTGGAGACTAACTCTAGATTCTTGCAGTTCTCCCTTGGTTTTTTTTTTGTGTGTGTGCTTAATTGACTCATGGTATGCCTAACTCAATTATAGTATTTCTTAGTGACTTTGTATTAGAGTCTTTTTTTTTTCTTCTTTTGAGGCAGGATCTCACTCTGTTGCCCAGGCTGGAGTGCAGTGGCATGATCATGGCTCACCACAGCCTCAACTTCCTGGGCTCAGGCAATCCTCCCACCTCAGCCTCCTGAGTAGTTGGGATTACAGGTATGTGCCACCATGCCCTGTACTTTTAAAAAACTTTTTGTATTCATTTTTTTATTTTTTGTAGAGACAAGGTCTCCCTTTGTTGTCCAGGCTTGTTTCGAGCTCTTGAGCTCAAGCAATGCTCTTACCTTGGCTTCTCAAAGTGCTGGGATTATAGACATGAGCCATCACATCTGGCTATTTAGTCTTTTTTAAAACATTGAATTTTGGCCGGGCTTGGTGGCTCAGCCTGTAATCTCAGCACTTTGGGAGACTGAGGTGAGTGGATTACCTGAGCCTGCGGGTTTGAGACCAGCCCAGGCAACTTGGCGAGACCATGTCTCTACAATAAATCCAAAAATTAGCCAGGAGTGATAGTGCATGCCTATAGTTCCAGCTACTTGGAAGGCTGAGGCAGAAGGATTGCCAGAGTCCAGACGCTGGGGTGGCCGTGAGCGTGCCACTGCACTCTACCCTGGGTAACAGAGTGAGACTCCAACTCAAAAAAACCCCAAAACATTGAATTTCGTTTTCAGAGAAACAGCCATTCTTTTTGCCCTCATATTTTACCATTTATTTACAGACTATATGATTTAGTTATATAATCCAGTAATAAGGTCAACTAGTACAACTTTGAGAACAAATGGAATTGACTCTTGTTGAGCATACAGTTTGATGAGTGGGAGCAATGTATGCTTTACTGAGAGTGGGGAAAATTTCAGTAAAGTTGGCTAAGTGAAGGTTGGTGAGAGATCTCTAATTGTATTTTAATATCTATACTGGTGTTTTATTGCAAAAGTAATGAATCCTTAAGGCATATAGTCAACATAATTCCAAAGGGAATAAAATGAAATCTCTCCCCACCCCTCATGTGTAGCCAAAGATCAAGTTTCTTGTGTATTCCTAATGAAAGTAATAGCTTTTTATTTGTTTGTTTGTTTATTTTTTGAGTTGGAGTTTCACTCTGTCGCCCAAGCTGGAGTGTGGTGGCATGCTCACGGCCACTGCAATCTCAACCTAATGGGCTCTGGCAGTCCTTCCACCTCACCATTTCAAGTAGCTGGAACTATAGGCGCATGCCACCCACCTGGCTAATTTTTTTATTTATTGTATAGACAAGGTCTCACCAAGTTGCCCATGCTGGTCTCAAACCCCTGGACTCAGGCAGTCCTCTCACCTCGATCTCCCAAAGTGCTGGGATTGCAGGCTTGAGACACTGCTCCTGCCCTAAATTTTTTGATTATTGTAGAGAGGAGGTCTCACCAAGCTGCCCAGGCTGGTCGAACCTCTAACCTTAGGCAATCCTCTTGCCTCCCTCTGCCTCCCAAAGTGCAGGGATTATGGTGTGAGCCATCATACCTGGCTGAAAGTAATATCTTTTTAAAACAAATAAATAATATGTGGACATATAATACAGAGAAAGTTGAAAGTTTTCCCCTTTTTTGACCTATAACCCTACCCCTAGGAAGCAATCTCTTAATTTTTAAAAATTCTCTCCTTCCTTATATTAATATTTTAAAACAATTTACTGTTTTTTATGTTAGGTGTTGAATATACATGCATTGATTTTAATATTCTTTAATTATACAAAAATTATGAAGTACATGATATATTAAAATAAAGCTGAAAAAAAAAATAAGTCTGGGTGTGGTGGCTCAGCCTATAATCCCAGCACTTTGGGAGGCCAAGGCAAGAGGATTGCCTGAGCCTGTGGGTTCAAGACCAGCCCGGGCAACTTGGTGAGACCTCGTCTCTACAATAAATCACGAAAACTAGCTGTATGTGGTGGCGTGTGTCTGTGGTTCCAGCTACTTGGAAGGCTGAGGCAAAAGGATTGCCTAAGTCCAGCAGGTGGAGGCTGCGATGGCTGTGAGCATGCTGCTGCACTCCAGCCTGGATGACAAGAGTGAAACTCTAACACACACACACAAAAAATTCATTCATATGGTAGAAATTTACAACATTATAAAAGGGTGTAAAGCGAAGTGTAAGACTTCTACCTCTGCTCCCTGGTTCTTCTTTAGGGAGGTTACCACTGTTTGCTGTTTCCTTCCAGAAGCAGTCATATATATACAACATACATACTTTTCCAAAACAACACAAGTAGAAGCAACTAATCATTGCTTTGCACCTTGCTTCTTTCGTTTAATAATGTATCTTAGAGATATTAGGATGTACAAATTAGGTTGTTTCCTAAGAACAGAGAGTGTTTTGAGAAACAGCCTGTTCACACAATTTTTGCAGAAGTGTGAGTGTGCCAGCCCAGTTTGTAATTGTTTATAATGTGCTAGAGCTGCCCTGTAGTTTGTTTAGGAGGTGGCTTATCTTTAGGGTGATCTAAGCCTAATGTCTTTATCTGTACAGACATCATAAAAATGTGCTGATTCCTTCCTCCTCACCACTCAGAGTGGTGGTTGTATTCCCAGTATGGTTTTCATTATCTCCTTTTATTCAAAGTAATTGCTCATTACTATGTCATGAGACCCAGGAGAGAACAGGGTGTCTACAGTTGATTTTGATTGACTGAAACTCTTTGGATATAGCTGACCATCAGCTGCTTCCTATTTATTGGTTTCACCTTCTTTGAATGATGAACACAGAGACTGGTAATGGCAAAAGAGGGACTGATTTTGTCATTTATACTGGCTAGAATAGAAGTGGGTTTTGTGGTGTTGCTTTCAGCTCTTGGAGGTCAGCATTCCTAGTGTGAGTACCACAGATTGCTGGACCCCTGAGGCATTTTTTCCTAGGCCATCCTTTAAGGTGGGATGCTTGTTTGTTTAAATCTAAGGAGTGTGGAAGAAGAAAACCCACAGCTCATACCAGAAAGGCCACACAACTCCACATTTTCGGTATCTGCTAAACTTTGAAAGGGGATTCTCTCTCATCCCTAAAAGAGCTTTGTTTCTAAGAATGACCCAATTTCAAGTGCATCACAAGGAATTCTTGAGAGATTTCAATTTGAGGCAAATAGTTATTTACCCTAACTGAAACAAGTGTTCTGAGTTTCAGGTACTACATCAGTTTCATGCCGAAGAGTAGAGGGAAAACTAGAACTAGACTTCTGTACTGTTGAAACACCTGCTTTTGGCCTGGTATGGTCACTCATGCCTGTAATCCCAGTAAAGGTGGGAAGATTGCTTGAGGCCAGGATTTCAAGCCAGTTTAGGCAACATGGTGGGATCCTATCTCTATAAAAGAGAGCTGGAGGGAGAGGAAGTGAAGTGAGGTGGGGGAGAGGGTAAGAAAGACAGACAGTTGGGCTTTTGTGGTGCAAAGATAGCCTCTTTAGATTCGTATGCCGTTTTATGGTTATACAGTAGATGTTCCTGGACATGGCAGCTGTGTGTTGTACGGAATATTCTAGCTGAGCCTGGGGGCTCATGCCTATAATTTCAGAGTTTTGGGAGGCAGAGGTGAGAGGATTGCATGAGCCTGTAGGTTTGAGACCAATCTGGGCAACTTGGTGAGACCGTATCTCTACAATAAATAAAAAAAAATTAGCCAGATGTGGTAGCATGTTCCTGTAGTTCCGGCTACTTGGAAAGTTGAGGCGGAAGGATCGCCGGAGCCCAGCAGGTCGATGCTGGGGTAGCCATGAGTGTGCCACTGTACTCCAACCTGGGCGTAGGTGACGGAGTGAGACTCCAACTCAAAAAAAAAAAAAAAAAAAAAAAAAGAATATGTGTTTAAGAGCCAGCTTTAAATATCACTTGAAGATTTTTTCCTGGCTTTTACATTCTTTCGATTCATCTTAATTTTGAATTTAAAATAAATTCTTAAGATATCTGAGATTCTTAAGATTATTGCTTTTGAATGGCTTATTTACAGACATTTATATCTAGAAAAACCAAAAAAAGTAAGGAGGCCTCCTCTGGAGAATCATTAGAATTCTTAGTAATAATGGTTAGAATAATAGTAGAACAGAAGAATTTCAGCAGAAAGTGGACAAACAAGCAAAGGTATCCCAATGCCCCCAGGGAATTGAGGCACCTCAGAAGAGACTGAGGGAGAACTTGCAGTAATCTAAATTTTATTACTTGGTTGTTGCTAACTTTCATGTAGGACTAAATGACTTTTTTGGAAATTACGTACAGATTATCTAATTTGATCCTTGAATGAATGTTTTCTTATGATTTGAGAATTTTTTTTCTTCTTTCAATTGCAGGGGGTGGTCTTCACTAATTTTTTTTTTTTTTTGAGTTGGAGTCTCATGTTGTCTCCCAGACTGGAGTGCAGTGGCACACTCAGAGCCCACTCCAGTGTGGATCTGCTGGGCTCTGGCGATCCTTCCACCTCAGTCTTCCAAGTAGCTGGAACTACAGGTGCGCAGCACCTTGCCTGGGCCAATTTTTGATTTATTGTAGAGACAAGGTCTTGCCGAGTTGCCCAGGCTGGTCTCGAATGTGTGGGCTCAGGCAGTCCCCTCGCCTCTGCCTCCCAAAGTGCTGGGATTATAGATGTGAGCCACCAAGCCCAACCCTAAATAATTTTTAATGTGGGAATGATGATGCTTTGTGTGGGTGCAGTGAAAAATGAGATAGATTTTCTCATCAGAGTCTACAGCTTTTTAGTGAATACGAAAAGTTCATGTTCCTTTGTCTTCCTGCCAAGCTAGTTGTATTATTATTTTTATTATTGGTAATCAAATCTCTGAGTTCAGTTTTACCCACTGATTGGTCACAGCACTGATCTGTCAAGTGCATTATTTTCCCCAAAGAAGCATATACTTGCCTATAGTGCACCCAGAATGTTTTCAATGATGAATTGTAAGTCATTAATTCTACTTGAATTTTTAGTTCTGGTGTGTTTCTACTCACAACACTGTGGCACCAAATATGTGGTTTAAAAATTTTTTTTCCTACATCAACCAATTATCTAGCTATCTGGACACCCAGAGAGGTGTCTTACAGTTCAATTCAATTCAATTCTTTTTTATTTTTTCAATTCACTTCTGACACTACCCGTACATAGTGCAGACCTGTTAAGGTCTCAGTTCTATAAGACTGCCCCCACTTTAGGTGTCAATAAAAAAATCCCCTCTTTGGGCACAAAACTCTCCAGCTATTCCTTGTATTCACCAACCCAGAAGGTCTCGGAACCCTGTTGTTTAGGGGTTTTAAATGGGGTTTTCATTACTGCATAGCCGTGGTTGATGAAATCATTGCTCACTGGTGATTAACTCAGTCTTCAGCCTCCGTTTCCAGAGGTTGGGGTTGTGGTTAAAAGTTCCTGTCCTCTAATCATGCCTTGGCCTTTCTGTGACCGGCACCCGGCCTGAAGCTGTCCAGGGGCTCCCATCCATCAGTGGTTCATGAGCGTGCAAAAGGCACTCTTAATACCTTGGAGATCCTAGGGTTTTCAGGAGCTGTGTGTTGTAGGAACTGGGGAAAAGACCAAATATAAGTATATTTATAGGTCATGCTCTTCTTTGATTAACTAGGAGCAAGCTGATAGGAAACGTTCAAAACTTTATTAGCAAATGTAGAATTTTTCTTAACTTCTGTCTTGTTTAGTTAATATCAGTTTCTGCTCCCTTTCTCCTCAGACTTCCACATTTCCAAGAAAACTTTTATTTTCCTTTTAAATACTTACAACTACTTTATGAAACAAGCTGTGATTTAAATGATAGGAGTGGTTTTCTAGTGTATAAAATCATAATTCCCATGACCGCTCATTTGAAGCCATTCCAGAAGGCTGTTACTCATATGATTTTAAAATTTATGTTCCTGTTTTGTCCTTAAACGCCTGAAACCATCATACAATTTGTGAATAATAATTTGTTTAAATTTGTTTTAACCAGTCTATTTTTTTTTTTTTTTTGAGTTGGAGTCTCACTCTGTCGTCCAGACTGGGGCGCAGTGGCTGCTCCCGGCCACTGCAGCCTCGACCTGCTGGGCTCCGGCGATCCTTCCGCCTCAGCCTTCCAAGTAGCTGGAACTACAGGCGCGTGCTACCATGCCCAGCTGATTTTTTGATTTATTGTAGAGATGAGGTCTCGCTGCCCAGTCGGGTCTCGAACCCGCGGGTTCAGGCAATCCACTCACCTCAGCCTCCCAAAGGCACGGGATTACAGGCTGAGCCACCGAGCCCGGCTAACCAGTCTATTTTATTGGCTTCACAAATTATTTATTACTGATTAAAAAACAAACAAAAAAAAGGTCTAAATTTTGCATTCTGAAGAAGAACCAAACATTGATCGCAAGCCTTTTCTTCCAGGCTGTGATCTCTGAGCTATATATAACAAGAGTTTTGAGTCACTAAAGTCAATCCTCTGTGCCTTTCAAGTTTTAGGGAAGCTTTCTGAAGTGTTAAAATAACACATGTGCTGTTCTCATTCAGGAAAGGTTGGCAGGTGTGGGGCAGACATGGCTATGTGGAAAACCAGCTTTTGCATGCTTGGTGGTTCTCTGTGCTTGATCTTAAAGGCAAAAGCTCATATAAACTCCTCAGCTGGATGCTCTGCGAAAGTATCTCAGTGTAAATGAGCCAGTTTTGGCTTCCATTCTGAACAGAGACCCAGAGCCACTGTTCTTTTTGGTTTTTTAAAAGTTCCTCCGTTTTCTACTCTTTCTACTTATAAGAATCTATTAAATTTAATGTTCTTGGATAGTATTTGGAGCAAGACACTATTTATTACTTCTGGTATATTTCCATATTAGATTTTGTTATGAGCAGGGACCTGTATGTGTATATATGAGTATATTTCAACCTGTGGTCCATGGGGTCTCTGAGTTGTCCCTGTGACACCCTCAGGGGTATCACACTGAGCATACTCTGCTGAAGTTTATCCTGATCCTTTTTTAAATATGAATTTGTATTGAAGGTTTTAACTTACTACTTGGGAAGCAAGTGCCTCATTTTTTGACTGGTTTGTGTGTGTGCTTTTGTTTTTGACCTAGATTACCAGAGACTGATGACTGTGGCGGAGACGATTACAGCTCTCATGTTTCCTTTCCAGTGGCAGCATGTCTATGTCCCCATTCTCCCGGCTTCTCTCCTGCATTTCTTAGATGCTCCTGTTCCATACCTGATGGGCTTGCATTCCAATGGCCTGGATGATCGGTCAAAGCTGGAGCTGCCTCAAGAGGTGAGAGTTTACGTTTTAGTACCTTTTGTCCCAATCCAGGATTGGGGAGAGAAAGACTTTGGGATGGACCCAGCATAATGTCACCAAGCTTTATTTTCTTTTATTTTGAGATATGAGTAACTTTTCTGGAAAAAAGTAAAAACAATGAACTTTTTTTTTTTTTTTGAGTCAAAGTCTCACTCTGTCGCCCAGGCTGGAGTGCAGTGGCTCACTCATGTTCACTCCATCGTCGACCTGCTGGGCTCAGGCAATCCTTCCACCTCAGTCTTCCAAGTAGCCAGAACTACAGGTGTGCACTACCATGCCTGGCTATTTTTTTTTTCTTTTGATATATTTTAGAGACGAGGTCTCACCAAGTTGCCCAGGTTGGTCTTGAATCCATGGACTCAGGCAGTCCTCTCGCCTCAGCCTTCCAAAGTGCTGGGATTACAGACTTGAGCCACCGTGCCCAGCCAAAACAATAGAACTTTTAACACAGTTGATATCATTCCAAAGATACTTGTCATCTTTATCACCTGACATACATACATTATAGACTTTGTAATTACCTTTTTCATAACACTTCTTTAAACACAGCATTTTATGTACTTTTTAAGAAGCTTATTAGGAAAATTTTTTATTATGTAAAACTTTAAATACATACAAAAGTAGCATAATGAATCCCTGTTTCTCAAAACCCAGCTTCAGTAGTTATCACAGGTTAAATTATGTTTTACTCTATATTTTCCATCACCCATTTTTTAAAGCAAATCCCATCTAATATAATTTCATACTACTCTAGTGGTCAGACATGTATTCATAACTTAGTGGTTTTCTTTTATAAGCCACAGTTGATCTGTAAAAGTAGACCTGATCATAGTGATTTTTGTGTTACTGAGCCAGTTTTGAAAATTTCCTGGCACTTTGAGAGGTGGGGGTGAGAGGATTGCCTGAGTCCAGCAGGTTGAGACTGCAGTAGCCATGACATGCCATCGTACTTCAGCCTGAGCAACAGAGTAAGATTCTGACTCAAAAAAAAAAAATTTTCATATTGATACATCTTATTCAATCTAATTGTAATTAGATTTTATTTTGTAAAGTCACAGTAAAAACAATGCTGTAGGGATGGCCTGCCTCTCTTTGCTGTTGTTTCAAACACCAATAGAATTGATTAAAAATATGTATTTATTTCATACTTCATTCTAAAGTAGACATAAAACATGATTAGAAATAAGATTGTTTTATTTTTTTTAATTTTCCTATAATTACCAGTAGAGATGATCTACTTTATTATGTCATGTTGTGGCTGACATAAAACTAACTGGGGGAAGTGTTTCCTTATTCTGAATTTTTTAGTCATTAGAAAGACTTTGGAGTATACATACACTGGTGTCAACATGACTCTTTGTTTCTTCCCTCCACCAAAATTTGTTTTGTGGGGAGATTTTTGCATATGACAGTGATATGTGTGGTAGGCCCCCAAAGAATTGAGGATTCACATAGAATTGGATCTGGGCAGCATTTGGTCATTGGGCATGTATGGGCAGTGTCTTTGATGAATGCCTTTTATAATTAGACCATTCCTGTGATATTTATAGTCAAATGCATCTCTTTGCTCTTTTTCTCTTTCCTTTGCTTTTAGGATCAGAATATCTTCTTTGTAGTTTCTTTAATTTCTACCCTCTTTTCTTCTTTGATTTTGTAGAGCTTTGTGCTCTTTGGGGTAGACCCAAATTCATTAAGGAAGTAAAGATCTAAATGGTGGAGAAAATCATTGAGTTGGGATGTTGTTGGGTTTTTTGTGTGTACTTGTTTGTTGTACCATACATGTGCATGAAGAGTAGATATACAAGATTGGAGAAAGAAGAACTTTTAGTTGTTTGCTTTAAACAAATGTATATTTAGGTGAGCATGGTGGCTCATGCCTGTTCTCCCAGCACTTTGGGAGGTGGGGGTGAGAGGATCGCCTGAGCCCAGCAGGTTAAGGCTGCAGTAGCTGTGATATGCCATCATACGCCAGCCTAGGTGACAGAGTAAGACTCTGACTCAAAAAAAAAAAAAAAATTCATATTGATACATCTTATTCAATTTACTTATAATTTTGTAAAGTCACAGTAAGAACAATGATAAAATATGGTTGAAAGTGGAAGGCCAAAGAGGCATGCAATATGCATAATCTAATAAATAGGACACTAAGCAAAAAGCAAGATTTGTGTTCTTCTTTGGCATCAGCTTGCTGTACACTTGGGACAAGTTCTGATTCCTCTAGGATGTTTCAGTATCATTCTCTGTGTGCTTCATGTATATGGGTATATGAAGAGGCTGCCGAGAGACCAGAAGTTTTCTTTTTGACCTCTGGAGAGAGGGGCGGACCCACCCACACTAGACGTTTTCTTATTGGGTCTGTTTGAGAAACCATAGATTGTTTAAGAAATCCAAAAGTTCTCTCTGTTTTGTGGTATTGGAGCCTCCACTTTTGCAATAATCCCCATCATGACTGGAACCTTTGCACATGAGCTTCTGGTCTTTGTCTGTGGTCTGCTTGGGAAGGAGTATTGACAGTAGGACTGTAGATTACCTGTGTGTGCTTTTATAAGCAATTCTTGGGTTTCAGATTCTTACTTCATCCAGACTTTCCCTCTGAAGGTCACATATTTGTGACCTTCACTGTCATCCATAACTGTTTATTTTCTACCCCGATATTTAGCTACTAAACTCTAGAATATCTGAGCTTGTTTAGTTGCCATTGGAAAACCTTAGACTACAGGGGAAAAGAACTGGCTTTGAAAGATAACTTTAACTGGGCACCGTGGCTCATGCCTGTAATCTCAACACTTTAGAATTGGAAGTGAGAGGATTCCTGAGCTCAGGGGTTTGAGACCAACCTAAGCAGCATGGTGAGACCTCATCTCTATAATAAATCAAAAAATTAGCCAGGCATGGGGGCATATGCCTGTAGTTCCAGCTACTTGGAAGGCTGAGGCAGAAGGATAGCCTGAGCCCAGCAGGTCAAGGCTGTGGTGTCTGTGGGCATCCCACTGCTCTCCAACCTGGGCGACAGAATGAGACTACGACTCCAAAGGAAAAAAAAAAGATAACTTTGGGGTATCTCAGAAATGATACATATTTCTAGCAAAAAAATCCTAATCATGCACAAAAGCATAAAGAATAAAATAAAAATTAGCCTGGTGCAGTGGCTTACACCTGTAATCCTAACACTTTGGGAGGCGGAAGCGATATTACCTGAACCCATGGGTTCGAGACCAACTTGGGCAAATGGCGAGATTTTGTCTGTACAATAAGTCAAAAAATTAGCCAGGCATCGTAGCACATGCCTGTAGTCCCAGCTACTTGGAAGGCCAAGGTGGAAGAATCACCTGAACCCAGCAGGTTGAGGCTGTGGTGGCCATGAGTGTGCCACTGCGCTCCAGCCTGAGTGACAGAGTGAGTCTCCAACTCAAAAAAATAAAATAAAATAAAAATTATCTCAAATTTTATGACCCAGACTACTTTTTCAGTATTTTGGTGGATTTCTTTATATTGTGGTATCTTTAAACTACACTGTTAGTGGGAAGCTTTGGGATAGAGCTCAAGAAATTTGCCTGGGTCTGTATAAGGGGGCATCATCAGGGTAGTGAGGTCGGGCAAGCTTGGTTTATGAAAGGACTTTCTTCAGAGGGATGGGAGTGTACATTTCCTAACCTCCAAATCAGAATTCATTAGTTGCTGCTGGCTTTGGGTATCAGAAGTCTGTAAAAAGCCCTTTGTTCCTTTTTGCACCAGCACATGAGCTCAACTGGCTATGAGCAAGTGAAAGTGCTGAGCTGCCTTTGTGAGGCATCCTTTGTCCTGCACTTCTCTTTGGGGCTTCATTGTCTGAGTCCAGGAAGGAGGCATTTCATCCACAGCTATGTCAGGGAAGTAAGCAGAGAACATTAAAGAAGGGGTACTCTTTTTTCTATCTTGGACTCTTCTTTCTTTTCTACTTTTTCCCCCCTCCTTTCTTAGGACACTCCTTCAGTAGCTTTTTCCCAGCCACCTGTGTGTTGAGCTCCCCTTCAATGAATTCTGTGAGGATAGACTTGCGGGTAAGGCTAATTGTGATTTGGTGTCAGGATTGGGACACCAATTCTGGGTTGGGAAAGGGCATTGTGATACCCTGGAGGAAGAGATTTGGGAATTCCATGTGGTCACTAACCCGGAGCAGCTAAATCTTTTCATAATCCTTCCCATCAAGGCAGGAGTTTATCAAAGGAAAACTGACCACTTGGGGTTCAGTACCTCTTCTCCCCAAAGCTGTTAGGCAAGAGTTGGCCTCTTGTCAGCTGAGGAATCAGGGAGTGTGTGAGTTTGTAAGTTGCTCCTGATTGCTAGAGCCCTTTGTATGCTGGGAGGAAAGCGCTTGAGGCTATTGTATGAGCCTAGTAATGGAATGACCTCCCTTTTCATTTTGCCTTTTTACCCTCCCTCCTTCAGCAGCCCCCCTTTAAAAATTAACCCAGTTTTGCAAAAGAAGAGAGACTATCTTATCTCAATCTAGTTCATCTCTGAAATGTGTCTGGGCTGCTCTTTCTTCCCTAGCCACCTCTGAACAAGGGTATCCACAAATGTGGACACAGCATTTGATGTTTATAAAATTCTTTACAGATGCTCTATATTTGGTTCACGGCAGTGGGAGAAAAACCAGCCAAGCATTGTTGAGTGGATATAGTTATTTTTAGCTGCCTCTGCATTTCTTATTGGAGAAACTGCTTTTTTTCCTCTAAGTAGAAGGTAACTGAGGAGGTAAATAATTGCATTGTGTGGCTCTACTGGGTCACAGTGCCATGCTCTGTTAGCTGTGCAGACAGGGCTTATGAGGCAGATGCGCTTCATGACTAGATGATCAAAGGAAAACTGATCACTTGGGGTTCAGTATATCTTCTCTTTAGTATATTTTCTAGTGGCTTGGCCTGACAATGTTTGTTATTTTAAAATCTTAAAGGAATAGCAAAAAAATAGGCTTATTTTTAGGTGTTAAACTTATATTGGCCTACTAGGCAGGGCTGCAAGTTACTTTCTACTGAAGGAACTGTAGACAGTGAAATTGAAAGTGATTAGTCTGAATTTTTGACATGGGAAAACTCCCTTTTTTAGTTATAGATTGTTAGACAGAATAATTTATGTACTCAGCAAATATTTATTGAATGATACATGTAAGGACCTGTTAAAACATGCAGGTGTTTTTTGTTTTTTTGTTTTTGTTTTTTGAGTTAGAGTCTCACTCTGTCGCCCAGCCTTGACCTGCTGGCCTCAGGTGATCCTTCTACCGCATGTGCCACCAACCCTGGCAGTTTTTTTTTTTTCCTTAATTGTAGAGGCGAGGTCTTACCATGTTGCTCAGGCTGGTCTTGAACCCCTGAGCTCAGGCAGTTCTCTCACCTTGGCTTCCCAAAGTGCTGGGATTATAGGCGTGAGCCACTGTGCCTGGCAAAATAGCACTTTTAAAATATTTTCTTTTAATTCTTTTGTGGGTTGATTTTAATTTTTTTACTTTTTGTTGTGGAAAATATCAAATATATGAAAGAATAAAGAGACTAGCATCCATAATTATTCAACAATCATCAGTTCATAATCACTCTTGTTTCTATATCCTCCTTCTCTTTACTCCTCCCACTGGATTATTTTAAGGCAAGTCTTGCACAGCATTATTATGTCATCCAAATACATTCAGTATATACTATATCTCTAAAAGATAAGGACTCTTATTTATTTATTTATTTTTAGAGTTGGAGTCTCACTCAGTTGCCCAGACTGGAGTGCAGTGGCTGCTCCCGGCCACCGCAGCCTCGACCTGCTGGGTTCCGGCGATCCTTCCGCCTCAGCCTTCTGGGTAGCTGGAACTACAGGCACGCACTGCCATGCCCGGCTAATTTTTTGATTTATTGTAGAGATGCGGTCTCGCCAAGTTGCCCAGGCAGGTCTCGAACCCGCAGGCTCAGGCAGTCCACTCACCTCAGCCTCCCAAAGGCGCGGGATTACAGGCTGAGCCCCCGAGCTGGCTCTTAATGTATATTTTTATTGACACATAATAGCTATACATATTTATGGGGTACAGTGTAATATTTTGATACATGTATGCAATATGTAATGATTAAATCAGGATAATTAGCATATCCATCATTTTGAACTTTTATTATTTCTTTGTTTTAGTTGCATTCAAAATCCTCTCTTCTAGCTGTTTAAAAAAATACATTTTTGTTTATTATAGTCACCCTATAGTGCTATAGAGCACTAGAACTTATTCCTCCTGCCTGCTGTAATTTTGTATTGGTTAACGAATCTCTCCCTCTCCCTCCTCCTTCCTATCTTCCCAGCCTCTCGTAACCACTATTCTACTCTCTACTTTAGTAAGATCAACTTTTTTAGCTTTCACATGTGAGTGAGAGTATGTGGTATTTATCTTTCTTTGCCTCATTTATTTCTTTTAGCATAATGTCCTCCAAGCTCATTCATGTTGTTGTGAATGACAGGATTTCATTCTTTTGTATGACTGAAGAGTATTTCATTATAGAACTATGAAATCTCTATGTTAAATTGAGCAAAAAATGTGCAAGATTTCTGAGGAGGAGAAGAATGAATGACTGAGAGCTTAGAGGGTATGACTGAAGTCAGGCTAGCTGAGTTCAAGTTCCAGCTCCACTTTCTAGATCTGTTACTAAACTTCTCTGTGTCAGTTTTGTCTGTACAATAGGGATAGCTAGATATTGCCATCTTGTTCTTTGTTACTTTGAAAAAAATACAACTATTTTTGTATTTATTTGTATATAATATTGTATATAATACAATATGTTTTATTGTACACAATAAATTTTGTATTTGTCTCAGCAGTATGAGAGAGCTATTTCTCTACTTTCCCTCTGAAGCAGTCTTAAATTCAGAAAGAAACAAAGAAATCATTACGACAGCCACCAGATCTTACAAATTAGGAGTGAGGCTCAGAAAGGGATAATTGTACATTCAGGTTCATATAGGGAAATCATGACAGAGTCAAGTCTGGAATCTAGATTTTCCAACACCTAATGTTCTTTTCATTAACTGTAGAGTTAATGAATTTGCCAAACATTTAGTGAGATTTTACCATATAGGAACTTTATTTTAGGTACTTAACATCTGTAACATAAAAATCTTCACCATTCTTTAACATAAGTTTTTTTTTTTATCTCTATCTCCATTTTACAATTATGGGAATAGACATTAGAGAGGTTAAATAAGTTTTCTAAGGTCACATAACTAGAAGGTGGATGTAGAAAACTAGAATGTAGAAAATTGGAACTCAGGACTATCTCATTTCTGGACCCCATCTTTATTTTAATTTTTAATTTTTATTTTTGAGATGGAGGCTTGCTGTTGCCCAGTGAGCATGCTCATGGCCGCTGTAGCCTTGACCTGCTGGGCTCAGGTAATCCTTCCACCTCAACCTTCCAAGTAGCTGAGTCGCCACCATGCCCGGCTGATTTTTTGATTTATTGTAGAGACGAGGTCAGGCTGATCTCGAACCCGTGGGCCCAGGCAATCCTCTTGCCTACACCTCCCAAAGTGCTGAGATTACAGGTGTGAGCCACCCTGCCCGGCTCCCATCTTTTTTATGCCATAGCTCATATATACCCATTTCAGGTGTTTACTCTACTTTCTCTTTTCTACTATGCTTTCTGAAGCTTCTTCCTTATTGCTCTGGAGTTATTCACACTCTTCATCCTGTTTTGACTTACAGGCTAACCTTTGCTTTGTGGACATTGACAACCACTTCATTGAGCTGCCAGAGGATTTGCCTCAGTTTCCCAACAAATTGGAGTTTGTCCAAGAAGTCTCTGAGATTCTCATGGCATTTGGCATTCCCCCTGAAGGGAACCTTCATTGCAGTGAGAGTGCCTCCAAGCTGAAGAGGCTTCGGGTGTCTGAGCTTGTCTCTGACAAGAGGAATGGGAATATTGCTGGCTCCCCTTTGCATTCCTACGAGCTTCTTAAGGAGAATGAAACTATCGCCCGGCTGCAAGCCTTGGTCAAGAGGACTGGTGTAAGCCTGGAAAAGGTAAGATGGTGTGTATGAGTCTGTGACATGTTTGATCTGTGCTAGGGTGCTGTTCTGGTGAAGTAAGGTATGAGATGAGAAAGCACCCAGTTCAGTACAAGACATATCTGTGAGCAGTGAAAGTATGCTCTGTATGGGAGACTGGATTCTATCTGGCAGATGTTATTCTAGTAAATGCTATGTGAATCTAAATGTGAGTAGCTTCTTCCTTGGACATCAAGGAGAATCTACTGTCATTCTTTGTGAACACTGCAGCAGAGTGATTGGAGGGAGCATGGTAATAATTCTCATGCTCAGACCTGTTTTAGATACATAGCCCTGTGAGTTTCACAGCAACCTAAGGCATATAGAACAGGTATTAACATTTTATAACGGAAGAAATGGAGGCTTAGAGAGCCTAAGTATTTTTGCCTAAGACTAAATGTCTAGTAAGTAGCTGAGCTGAGTCTAGGATATTGTTCTCTTAATTCTAGTCCTGTGTTCTCTCCAGGGATCTACTGAGCTTTCCATTTTCTGACTTTGATGAGACTGTCAGCTTTCTGTACTTGTCTACTCATCTCTCCCCATTCTCAGTATTAAGTTACTTCTGTAAGTTTTATATATAATATATAATGTAATATGTAAATGATAATGGCCAATGTAATACTCTTGTTGGACTTTTTTTTTAAGTGAAACAATTCATTTTTCTGCTTTATATAGTTAGTAGAGCAGGTGTTTTTTAAAAAAATCATGGCTAGTTAAAGAGAAGTAGAAAAATGTTTAGGGAAATTAAAAAGACTTATTATTTATTTATTTATTTTTTTGAGTTGGAGTCTCACTCTGTCACCCAGACTAGAGTGCAGTGGCCGCTCCCGGCCACCGCAGCCTCGACCTGCTGGGCTCTGGCGATCCTTCCGCGTCAACCTTCTAAGTAGCTGGAACTATAGGCGCGTGCTACCACAAACGGCTAATTTTTTTTTTTTTTTGAGTTGGAGTCTCACTCGGTCGCCCAGACTGGAGTGCAGTGACCGCTTCCGGGCTTCCGGTCACTGCAGCCTGGAGTGCAGTGGCCGCTTCCGAGGCTTCCGGCCACTGCAGCCTCGACCTGCTGGGCTCCGGCGATCCTTCCACCTCAGCCTTCCGAGTAGCCGGAATTACAGGCATGCGTGACCACACCTGGCTGATTTTTTGATTTTATTGTAGAGATGAGGTCTAGCTGCCCAGGCGGGTCTCGAACCCGCGGGCTCAGGCAA
>NW_007240595.1:381720-418575 GCF_000164805.1 Carlito syrichta
CGGCTAGGACTTTTTTTTTTTTTTTAAAGGGAAATATTTAGGGAGAAAGATAAGGAAAGTGATATGCAGGAGAAAATTAAAGCGATAAAGAGAGACCCAGCTTTGTGTTCCCAGATTTCCTCTTTTCTTCTTGAGATAATTAGGAAAACGCCATGGCTGAATCCCTTTCTTCCCATAATGATCTTATCTCCATTTTCATTGAATTGTTGGACACCTCTAAGTGGAACTCTTTCATTTTCTTTTTCCATGTCAGACTCCTTTTCTTTTATTTTTCTTTCCATATGTTCCTCTTTTGTTGCTAAGTAAATGACCACTGGAAACAAATAAGATGAGTTTATTTCTTGGGGTTAAAAGGTAAGAGTGTTTGTGTTCTTAACTGCTGTTCCTTTTTTTGTAGTTGGAAGTGCGTGAAGACCCTACCAGCAATAAGGATCTTAAAGTTCAGTGTGATGAAGAAGAACTCAGAATTTACCAGCTAAACATTCAGATCCGGGAAGTTTTTGCCAATCGCTTCACTCAGATGTTTGCCGATTATGAAGTGTTTGTAATTCAGCCCAGTCAGGATAAGGAATCCTGGTTTACCAACAGGGAGCAGATGCAAAACTTTGATAAAGTAAGTGTAATCCTACAGGGGAGGTGTTGAGGAATGAGAACTTGCCAGCTATGTCTTAAAGAAGTAATGGAAAATGAATTTTTCTTTTATAATATTATATTATAGTTTTATATAATTATAAAACTATATTACAAGTTTATGGCCCTGATGTTGATAAAATAGATTTTGTTGCTTAAGAACGTATATGTGGATTATTACTGACAGGTGATTTACTTTCAGCCAAAGGGCCCTCCCTCTTAAGTCAAAGATACAAATAGATTGAACATCAGGATTCTGGGAAGATTGGTTGCCTTAATAGGATACTGAATTTAGGTGAATGTTAATAAATAAATAAACCATTCTGAATTTAGGTGAATGTTAATAAACAAACAAACAAGATGAAGGGATTTTACAGTTTCCTTTTCCTAAAGACCTAGGAAACTTCAGGGAAGAATTAACCTACTGGATCCCTTGGGCACATTACCTTTGCTGGTCAAGGCTGACATACCCTCTTCCCTGCAATGACTGTTTCTTTTTGTTCCCACCAGGCATCTTTTCTGTCAGACCAGCCTGAACCCTACCTGCCCTTTCTCTCGAGATTCCTGGAGACCCAGATGTTTGCTTCTTTCATTGACAACAAAATTATGTGTCATGATGATGATGATAAAGACCCTGTCCTCCGGGTATTTGATTCCCGAGTAGATAAGATCCGACTGTTGAATGTTCGCACACCTACTCTCCGCACGTCCATGTACCAGAAGTGTACCACTGTGGATGAAGCAGGTAAAGTCTCCTTGGAGCTATACATTCTAAGCCTCTTACATTATGTCATTTAACATGTCCATTCTTCTGACTATGCCAGCCTCCTTTTTTGTTTCTGCCTTTGCTTGCATGGTTCCCATTGCCTGCAGTGCTTTTTCCTTGTTTTGTTTTTTTTTTTTTTGCCTGGCAGTCTTCTTTTTTATCCTTTAACATTGTCAGTTAGGAATGGGTCTCACTGTAAGTA
This sequence comes from Carlito syrichta, assembly GCF_000164805.1. Classification (NCBI taxonomy): domain Eukaryota; kingdom Metazoa; phylum Chordata; class Mammalia; order Primates; family Tarsiidae; genus Carlito; species Carlito syrichta. The sequence goes on from NW_007240595.1 coordinate 383,319, forward strand.
AGAGAACCTAATCAGCAGTGGGTTAAGTAAATGAAGGGTTATATTTATTTATTTATTATTCATTCATTCACTTATTTATTTACTTATTTATTTACTCACTTATTTGTTTATTTATTTAGTAGGAGGCTCACTGTGTTGCCCAGGCTGGAGTGCAGTGGTACACTCAATGGCCACCATAGACTCAACCTGCTGGTCTCAGGCAATCCTTCCGCCTCAGTCTTCCAAGTAGCTAGAACTATAGGTATTTGCCACATGCCTGGCTAGTCTTTGTGATTTATCTTAGAGACGAGGTCTCACCATGTTGCCCAGGCGGTCTTGAACCTGTGGGCTTAGGCAGTTCTCTCACCTCAGCCTCCCAAAGTGCTGGAATTACAGGCATGAGCCACTATGCCTGGCTTACTTTTATTTTTATTTTTGAGTCGAGATTTCACTCTGTTACCTAGCTGAAGTGCAGTGGCGCAATCATGACTCATCGCAGCCTCAACCTCCTGGGCTCAAGTGATCCTTCGGCCTCACCGTTCTGAGTAGCTAGGTACAGGCATGCACCACCATGCCTGGCTAATTTTTTATGAAGAAGAGGTCTTGCTATGCTGCCCATGCTGGTCTTGAACTCCTAGGCTCAAACAGTACTCCTGCCTTGGCCTCCCCAGGAGCTAGAACTATAGGTGCACATCACAATGCCCAGCTAATTGAAAAAAATTTTTTGTAGAGACAGGATCTCGCTATGTTGTTCAGGTTGGTCATAAACTCCTCGCCTCAAGCCATCCTCCCACCTTGACCTCCAAAGCACTGGGATTACAGTTGTGAGCCACCACATCTGGCTATTCTCTTATTATCTGTATAATCTGTACCAATGTCACCTCTCTTATTCCTCACATTGGTAATTTGTGTCTTCTCTTTTTTAATCCTGATCAGTCTGACTAGAAGTTTATCAGTTTTATTGATCTTAGGAAAGAACCTGTTTTTAGATTCATTAATGTTCTGTTTGCCATTTTATTGATTTTATTCTGATTTTATTTCCTTTCTTGTACCTGTTTTGGATTTAATTTTCTCTTTTTCTAATTTTTTAAGTTGAAGTTGAAATTAATAATTTGAGACCTTTTTCTTTCTTTTGTTTTTTAAATTTGTGTTAGAGTCTCACTTTCTTGCCCAGGCTAGAGTGCAGTAACCCCATGGCCAGCTACGTTTTTTTATTTTGTCTTGAACTCTTGGGCTCAAATGATCCCTCCTCCTCAGCCTCCCAAAGTGCTAAGATTACAAGCGTGAATCACTGCACCTGGCCAGAACCTTTTTTCTGAGATAGGTATTTAGTGCCATAGATTTCCTTCTGGGTCATGTGCAGTGACTCAAGCCTGTAATCCCACACTTTGGGAGGCTGAGGCGAGGGGGTTGCCTAAGCTCAGGGGTTCAAGACTAGCCTGGGCAACTTGGTGAGACCTTGTTTCTACAATAAATCAAAAAATAAGCCAGGCATGGTAGAGCACACCTGTAGTTCCGGCTACGTGAAAGGCTGAGGCAGAAGGGTCGCCTGAGCCCAGCAGTTCAAGGCTGCAGTGGCCATGAGCATGCCACTGCACTCCAGCCTGGGCAACAGAGTAAGACTCCAACTCAAAAAAATAAATAAATAAAATAAATCTCCTTCGACGTCCCACAAATTCTGATATGTTATGTTCTCATTTTCATTCAGTTCAAAATACCTTATTTCCTTTTTGATTTTCTTCTTTGACCTATGGGTAACTTAGAAGTGTGTTACTTAATTTTAAGATATTGTTATTAATCATTGTGGCTGGAGAACATACTTTGTGACTCAAATTATTTCATTTTATGTATTTTTACTTTTTGTAGAGACAGGGTCTTGCTAGACAGGGTCTTGCCCAGGCTGGTCTCAAACTCCTGGACTCAAGCGAGCCTCCTGCCTTGGCCTCCCAAAGTGCTGAGATTACAGTCATGAGCTACTGTGCCTGGCATGACTCAAATGATTTTAAATGTATTGAGACTGTTATCTAGTGCATCTGTCTGTTATCAGATGCATAAAACCATTAGGACTGCTATGTCTTCTTGATTAATTGACCCTTTTATCACTAAGAAATAAGCTTCTGGTCGGGCACGGTGTCTCATGCCTGTAATCCCAGCACTTTGGGAGGCCAAGGCAAGAGAATTACCTAAGCCTACGGATTCGTTTGCTCTTTTCCCCTCTTTTTCTGCCTTTGTCCATCAGTAGAATATTTTAAATATTTTTTTATGATTCCATTTTATCTACTTTGCTGGCTTACTAGTTATACTTGTGTTATTATAGCAGTTGATTTAGGATTTGTAGTACATATTTAACTTATCACAGTTTATTTTCAAGTGAGTATAATATAACTTCTATATAAGAGCTATAAAAAAACTACTTGGCATGGCCGTGTACATGTGTAGTCCCAGCTACTCAGGAGGCTGGAGTGGGTGGATTGCTTGAGCCCAGGAGCTTGAGTCCAGCCTTGGTAACATAGTGAGATCCCAACTTAAAAAAAAAAAACTTTACAAAACTATGTTTTCATTTCTGTCCTCCTGACTATATGCTGTTGTTGTCATTTATTTACTTTTACATATCTATAAAAACTCCATACTACATTGTTATTTTTGTTTAAACAGTTGCTTTTTAAAGAGATTTAGATAATAGGAGCAAAATTTAATATACTTATCTATGTTGCTACTATTTCTGGTGCTCTTCTATCTTTTGTGTAGATTCATATTTCCATTTGTTTTCATTTTTCTGCTTCCTGAAGAACTTCCTTTATCATTTCTTGCAGTGTAATTTGTTGGTAATTAATCCTTTCAACTTGTTTAATTTTAAAAACATTTTTATTTTGTCTTAGTCTTTGAAGGATGTTTTCACTGAGTATAGGTTGACAGTTTTTTCTTTCAGTGCTGTATTTTTATTTATTTGTTTATTTTAGAGACAGGGTCTTACTCTGTAACCCAGGCTAGAGTGCAGTGGTGTGATCATAGCTCACTGCAATTTCGAACTCCTGGGCTCCAGCAATCATCTCACCTCAGTCTCCCCAGTAGGTAGGTAGGTGCGTGCTACCACACCTAGCTAATTTAAAATTTTTCTGTAGAGATAGGGTCATACTATGTTGCCCAGGCTGGTCTTGAATTCCTGGCTTCAAGTGATTCTCCTGCCTCGGCCTTCCAAAATGCTGGGATTACAGGCATGAGCCACTGCACCTAGTCTGTCTTTCAGTACTTTAAAGATGTTGCTCCACTGTCTTCTCATTTGTGTTGTTTTCTGATAAGAAATCTGCTGTCATCCTTAATTTTGTGTTTCTCTCTACATGAAATTTTAAGATTTTCTTTTTATGACTGCTTTTATTTATGATGTACCTTTGTGTACCTCTCTTAATGATTCTTGTGCTTAGGATTTTTGAGCTTCTTAGATCTGTGAATTTATTGTTTATGTCAAATTTGGAAAAATTTTAGCCAATATTTCTTCTAGTAATTTCTCCCCATCCCTACTTTAGGTACCCTAGTTACACATCTAGGTAATCTCTGGGGCTGTTTAAAGTTGTCCCAGAGCCCATTGATACTCTTTAATTAAAACACAGTTTTTTTTTCCTCTGTGTGATTTCTTTGAAATCATTTCATTACTATGGCTTCAAGTTTACTGTTTTTTTTCCCTGTGATTTTTTTTTTTTTTTTCTTTTAATGTAGCCAGTGTATTTTTCAGCTCAGATATCATAGCTTTTATTTCTGGAAGTTTGAATTGAGTCTTTAAAAATATCTTTCAGTAATGGTAGTAGATATCTGCCTGGGAAGGGCGAGGGGCACACCTTATCAACAAGGGTACCTTCACAATGAATATTTGTATACCTAACCCTTAACTGTATCCCATAATTTTAAAATAAATGAAAAAAAATATCTTTCAGGCCAAACGCAGTGACTCACGCTTGTAATCCCAGCACTCTGGGTGACAGAGTGAGCCTCTGACTCAAAAAAAAATCTTTCATGTTTATAGGTTTTGTTTTTTTTTTTAAGAGTTTGATCGTGCTCTGTTGCCAGGCTGTAGTGCAGTGGCATGATCAGAGTCCATTGTAACATCAGACTCCTGGGCTCAAATGTCTTCCTGCCACAACCTCCTGAGCAGCTAGGAGGAGTACAGCCATGTGCCACATACCTGGCTGTTTTTTTTTTTGAGTTGGAGTCTCACTCTTTGTTGCTCAGGCTGGAGTGTAGTGGCATGCTCATGGCCACTGCATCCTCTACCTGCTGGACTCAGGTGATCCTTTTACCTCAGTCTTCCAAGTAGCTGGAACTACAGGCATGCACCACTATGCCTGACTAATTTTTTGATTTATTGTAGAGACGAGGTCTCACCAAGTTACACAGGCTGATCTTGAACCCCTGAGCTCAGGCAATCCTCTTGCCTCTGCCTCCCAAAGTGCTGGGATTATAGGTATGAGCCACCGCACCTAGCCTAATTTTTTATAGAGAGAGAGTCTTTCAGCATACTTTTTTGTAGAGACAGGTCTATGTTGTCCAGGTTGGTCTTGAACTCCTGGCCTTAAATGATCCTCTTGCCTTGGTCTTGTAAAGTGCTGAGATTATACCACTGTAGCTGACTTGTCTATTTAATTTCTCAGCAAATGTTATAATACAGTTAAATATAGTTATAATAACTGTTAATAACCTTGCTTGCTAATTCTAATGTTCATGTCATTTCTGGGTCAGTTTCAATTGATTTTATTTATTTATTCATTCATTCATTCATCTATTTATTTATTTAGTTTTAATGTATTATCTGGCTTGTTTGCCAAGTAATTTTTTATTAGTTGCCAGACATTGTGAATTTTATTATTTTGAGTACTGAATACTTCTGTATTCCTATAAATATTCTTGATCTTTGTTCTGGGATATAGCTAAGTTACTTGGAAATAGTTTGATTTTTTTGTTTTTTTCCTTTTAATATTTTACTGGCCAGGCAAGGTGGCTCATGCCTGTCATCTCAGCACTTTGAGAGGCAGGGGTGAGAGGATTGCCTGAGCCCATGGTTTCAAGACCAGTCTGGGTAATGTGTCAAGACCTGGTCTCTACAGTAAATAAAAAACTTAAGCTGGATGTGGTGGCACATACCTGTAGTTTCAGTTACTTGAAAGACAGAGGCAGAAGGATCGCCTGAGCCCAGTAGGTTGAGGCTGCAGTAGCTGTGAGTGTGCCACTGCACTCTAGCCTGGGCAACAGAGTGATACTCTGACTCAAAAAAAAAAATGTTGTTTGGTGGGACCAGAGAATCCTTTACTCTGTGACTGATTCTCTACTACTGAGGCTAGACTGTCTGAGTCCTCTACCCAATGCTCCTTGAATGATTACCTTTTCCAGTCTGGCAGGTGGGGACAGGCATTGTTTCCAGTCCTATATGAGCATTGTTTACTGTTTCTTCTCTTCTTTTCAGATGCTTTTCACTCCCTAGCCTTAAATAGGTTTTTAACTTGCATGAACTGATCAGTTATCCTGCTGAATACTCATAGGAGATCCTCTGCAGATCCCCTGGATTCTCTCTTCTCTCTGGTGCCATTTTTTTATTAACTCTAGCCACCTTGATCTCCTTAACTCAGGGAGTCCATCAGACTCTGCCTAGATTTTCCCTCCCTGCACCAAAGCCTGGAAACTTTCTCAAGGAAGTTAGCTGGGGCAGTTGTAGGGGTTACGGCAGTTGTTTCCTGTTTCTCAGGGATCTGTGTCTTCGTTGCCTGATGTTCGGTGTTTCGAAATTCATTGTTTTATATATTTTGCGTGGTTTTATTTTTCTGTTATTTTATGCAGGAGAGTAAAAATCTGTCCCTTTACTTAATCTTGAATGGAAGAGTTACCAACCTTTAAACGAATGTTTGACTTGATTTTTGTTGTCACTGTTCTCATCAGAGAAAGCAATTGAGCTGCGCCTAGCAAAAATTGACCACACTGCAATTCATCCACACTTACTTGACATGAAGATCGGACAAGGGAAGTATGAGCCAGGCTTCTTCCCTAAGCTGCAGTCTGATGTACTTTCCACCGGGCCAGCCAGCAACAAGTGAGTTAGTTCCAGGGATTCCCTGACCCAGCTCCCTAGCGGTAGTTGTGAGGGTCATCCAGTGACTGGGTTGGAGCTGGTATCCACAGAAGGCTCTTGGACTTTGTAAGGGAAATAGGGAGAGACTCAAACTGTCTAGGTTGTTCACTGGTTTGAATAAGAAAACAGGTGACATAGTATCTTTCAGCTCCTGTCTCCACTGTGCAAATTGGGATAGCTCCACATGTTCAGGACCTGCAAAAAGCCACGCTGCAGCTGGGTTAAAATCCTCTTATGCCTGTATCCCATGCAACAGCATGTCTTCACTAAGTGGTGGTTGAAATAATTGGAATCTGAACTTAAAGTAGATAGCTTAGCAGAATTCCTCTTCATTAGTTACTTTTGGAGGTGTGTGATCAGAGCCCAGACAGAATTAAATGAGTATAGTGTTAGATCTACATGTGCAGTTTTTATAGCTGTTTTGAGATACGCCTTTCTTGAGGAGTTGTATCTCTCATGTCCAGTCACTAATCTTTAGTCTGCTCTTTTTCAAGGTTTCTGAGCTGTCTCTGGTGACTTGGTCATTTTCTATGTTTAGCATTGACCCCTAGACATTCAAGTTTTCTTCTGTCAGTTGACCTTACTTTTTTTTAAGTGAGATGTTGTTAATTGCTTACTTTGGTTCTGTTAGGTGGACGAAAAGGAATGCCCCTGCGCAGTGGAGGCGGAAAGATCGGCAGAAGCAGCACACAGAACACCTGCGATTAGATAATGACCAGAGAGAGGTAAGATACCTTAAAAATGACAAGGAATGATCCTATTAACATGCCATACAATTCTCTCTCTCATTTCCTTGGCCTCTGGTCTGATTCAAATGTCCCAGCAATGACCTCTCTCCATAAAGAAGGATTAATAATAGATCCAGTTCCCAATAGCTGTTGCTGGATCTAGGTTATGACAAATCAGAATGTAGGATGTTTTGAAGAGGCAGCTAGCTACTAACTATGTAGGTCTGCTCCACAATCATTCATGCATGTTACTCACTTTCTGGGGGTTCTGTAGAACCTCAGAAATTAAGAACTTGGAACTTAGGAGAAATCCTTTTAGAATTGGTGGGAGACTTTTTTGTTTGTGTGATGTGGTAGGAAAGAAGTTAATTCTGTTAAGAGTGAGAAGGAGGAAAAGCTGAACTTGGGTTAGTACTGTGAATCTCTGAATCTGAGGAGGGGGTGATTTTTTTCCTACTTTTTCTGTACCTTACTTTAAAACAAGATAAAATGGACTTTTTTTTCCCTTTGAGGACTGAGGGAGAAGAGTGTTATTATCAGTTACATGGGGACTGAGGATTCTTGAATTTACCTCCTGAATTTTTATTGCTTTTAAGCTGAGTTTCTCAGCTCTACTGTAACTTGTTTCTTGTACAGTTTAAAGTTTTAAACCTTAAGTTGGAGTCCCTGCCTTACCTAGTTACAGAAAAATTGTGAAAATAGGAATTTACTTTCAGAAACTTCTTTTTGAGTAAAGACCCTGCAATTTTCATCTTACACAGATAGAACTCAACAAAAGATACTGTTTTCATATGCATCTGGCATCTCAGTGAATAGGAAAATAACATATTTTGCCTTTACTATTTTTTAAAGGAATAAATTAAAATTGCAAGGTATGGTTATAAATTTTCAACTGTGGATTTACAGGATATAGCTGAGCTTAGATTTTTTGTGAGAGTGGCAAAAGGAATTTTGGTTATTGGTGTTATTTTAAAAGTCTTCTACCTCACCTCCTGATTACTGTTTTCAGCAGTGTTTATTGACCACGTGTTCTTGGTCAGAATCACAGAGGTAAGGGCTTTGAAATATAAAGATGATGCACAGGTAACCTTGACCTCAGGGAATACCAGTTTGTTAAGGGAGCAAAGTCAGGTATGCAGATAACTACAGTAGAATAATCTTTTGAGATGGCCATGTGAGGGTAAACCAGTGTTTGATTACCGATTAGAGTAAACAGAGGTCAGTTCTACTTGGGGTATCATCAAACAAGATGATTTGGAAGAGGAGCCAGCATCTGTTTAAGCCTGAGGATGATAAGATTGTTAGAGAGAAAGAAGAGCATTTCAAATTGAGGAAATGACATGATGTAAAGCCTGGTGTGTCTTGTGTAAAGGAAGCTATGGGCAGAATATTTTGGAGGAAGGAGATACAGAGACAGTTAGCAAGTTAGAGGCAGATAACAGTAATCTAAGTAATAGTAATTGAAGGCTAACCTTGGTAGTAGGGGCAGACTAAGGGGCCATGAGATAGAATGGACAGAGTTGTGCTACTGGAATAAATATGGAGTAAAGGAGAATTCTGGGGAAACAATGTTGGCCACAAACCCACTGAGAGGACGCCAGTGTGCTTTTGCTGCATGATGAGGGTTCTGTGTTAAACAACATGTGGAGAATCACCAGCACATTGTAGAAAGCAGTAAATGCTGTTGTTTTGAGTGTGCAGTTTTATTTTTTAGGCCCTAATTTTATACTTTTTTTTTTTTTGAGTTGGAGTCTTACTCCGTCGCCCAGACTAGAGTGCAGTGGCATGCTCCTGGCCACCGCAGCCTCGACCTGCTGAGCTACGCGATCCTTTCGCCTCAGCCTTCCAAGTAGCCAGAACTAAAGGTGTGCGCTACCACGCCTGGCTAATTTTTGATGTATTGTAGAGATGAGGTCTCACCAAGCTGCCTGGGTGGGTCTCAAACCCGCAGGCTCAGGCAATCCACTCACCTCGGCCTCCCAAAGTGCTGGGATTACAGGCTGAGCTACCAAGCCCAGCCTATTTTATACTTTATCATAGAAAAGGTAGACATCTTTGATCTGGACAGAGGAGTTAAATTCCTCAGCTTGGTTGGGGAAGATGATTTTCTCAGTGGTATGCTGAGATTTGATTTGAGGTACGCTGAACTATCCATGCTGTAGCCATGCTTTTTTTGCCTCTTGTACTTTTTTTTTTTTTTTTTTTGAGTTGGAGTCTCACTCTGTCGCCCAGACTGGAGTGCAGTGGCCACTCCCGGCCACTGCAGCCTCGACCTGCTGGGCTCCGGCAATCCTTCCACCTCATCCTTCCGAGTAGCCGGAATTACAGGCATGCACTACCACGCCCGGCTGATTTTTTAATTTATTGTAGAGATGAGTTCTCGCTGCCCAGGCTCAGGCAATCCACTCACCTCAGCCTCCCAAAGGCGCGGGATTACAGGCTAAGCCACCGAGCCTGGCGCCTCTTATACCTTTAAATCAATGGTAGTTATGGTACTCAGGGAGTGGTTTACATCAGTGAGAGCAGAAATAATCATATCATCTTAGTTTTTCCCTTTGATGCAAGAACTGCATTTTAAACTTTCTGTTCATAACTATTTCTGAGTCTAGAAAGAAGCATTAAGAAAGTGTGGAAAGATAGTGCCCTCTTCAGGCATCCATCAATACTGGTCACCTACCTTTTGTGTGCGTGGACAAAAAGGATCTTTATTTTTGTTTGATATAGAAGTACATCCAGGAAGCCAGGACTATGGGCAGCACCATCCGCCAGCCAAAACTGTCCAACCTCTCTCCATCAGTGATTGCCCAGACCAATTGGAAGTTTGTAGAGGGCCTGCTGAAAGAATGTCGCAATAAGGTAAGCTGTATACACCTTAGTGTGAGTGCTATTCCTGTTGGCAGCAAAGGTGAAACCAAGACTTCCCTCTGACCATCTCTCCTTGATTTAAAAAAATACTGTTAGGCTGTGACTCACGCCTATAACTAACACTTAGGGAAGCTGAGGCAAGAGAAATACTTGAGCCCAGGAATTCGAGACCAGCCTGGAGAACATAGTGAGACCTCATCTCTACAAAAATGCCAAAAAAATTAGCCAGGCATATGGCATGTGACATAATCCCAGCTACTCAGGAGGCAGAGGATTGCTTGAGCCCTGGAGGTCAAGGCTGTAGTGAGCCATGAACGTGCCACTGCACTCCAGCCTGAGTGACAGAGTGAGATCCCTACTCTAAATATATAACTAAATAATACAATACTGTTAATATAATGGGATAGTATTAATTTTAAGATCCTGCTAACTTCGAATTAGGTTTATTTGTTTGAAATAAAATAGAGATTAATTGAGAGCAACTATGCTTTGCTTGATACAAACTTACATTTTTTTTTTGAGTCAGAGTCTCATTCTGGAGTGCAGTGGCATGCTCATGGCCACTACAGCCTCGACCTGCTGGGCTCAGGCGATCCTTCTCCCTCAGACTTCCAAGTAGCTGGAACTACAGGTGTGTGCCACCACCCCTGACTAATTTTTTGATTTATTGTAGAGACAAGGTCTCGTCAGTTGTCAGGGCTGGTCTTGAGCCCTTGGGCACAGGGAGTTCTCTTGCTTTCACCTCCCAAAGTGCTGCGGTTACAGGCGTGAGCCACCATGTCTGGCTTAAACTTACTATGTATTCTTTAAAACAGAGAGAGAGATGTAGTTTTTGTTTACTTTAACTTAATTAAAGAAATTTTTCTTTTTTGAGATGAGATCTCACTGTGTTGCTCAGGCTGGTCTTGAACTCCTGAGCTCAAGTAATCTTCTCTTACCTTAGCCTCCTGAGCAGCTGGGATTATAGGCATAGTTTGTTATGTTAGACATTTTATATTACTTGAAATCAGATTAGTCTTCTCTTCACTCTTCAACAGATTAGTCTTAGGTGTATGAAAATGTTATTGCCTCTGTATTTTAATCTGATAGCAGTGATCTCTTATGTCTATAAACAGGAATTTACTGTGTACCTATAATGTGCCAGGTCAAAGTATGTTATTCAGTTTAAGCTTAGGTTTCTTGGATGTTTTTCTCCAGTCTACAAAGGCAGTTTTAAATGTTCTAGTTATGCATTTAAATGTCTTTTCTAATAAAAAGAGTCTTTTTTTTTTTTTGAGACAGAGTCTCTATCACTCAGGCTAGAGTACAGTGGCATGATCATGGCTCCCTGCAACCTCAAACTCCTGGGCTCAAATGATCCTCCTACTTCAGCCTCTTGAGTAGCTGGGAGTACAGGTGTGTGCCACCATGCCTGGCTCACTTTTCCATTTTTTTGTAGAGATGAAGTCTAGCTTTGTTGCCCAGCCTAGTCTCGAACTCCTGGCTTCAAGCAATCCTCCCACCTTAGTCTCTCAAAGTGTTGGAATTATGGGCATGAGCCACTGTGTCTGGCTAAAAAGAGTCTTTCAACTATTAATTAGTCTTTCATACCATAATTTTTAAGCCAGTTCAGCTAACTCAGTCTCTCCTACATCCTGTTCATTAATGAAATAAAAAGATTTTCCTGCCTTTTCAGTTTCCAATTTGTGTTCATTTATAGGAAGAAATAAGATATGCTTTCTCTTGCAGAAGAAATGATTATTGTTCACTTAGATTAGGCTGGGCATAGTGGTTCATGCCTGTAATCCCAACACTTTGGGAGGCTGAGGTGAGAGGATTTCCTGAGCCTGGGAGTTGGAGACCAGCCTAGGCAATATGGTGAGACCTTGTCTCTACAATAAATCAAGAAATTAGCTGCATGTGGTGGTGTATGCCTATAATCTCAGCAACTTGAAAAGCTGATAGCCGGGTGTGGTAGCGCGCGCCTGTATTTCCAGTACTTGGAAGGCTGAGGCGGAAGGATCGCCGAAGCCCAGCAGGTCGAGGCTGCAGTGGCCGGGAGCTTGCCACTGCCCTCCAGCCTTGGCGACAGAGTGAGACTTCAGTTCAAAATAAAAAATAAAAGCTGAGGCAAAAGGATTGCCTGAGCCCTGTAGGTCAAGGCTACAGTAGCTGTGATTATGTCACTGTACTCCAGTTTGGACAACAGAGTAAGACTGATTCATTAAAAAAAAAAATTAGATTAATAATATATCAGTACTGATATTTTAAATTCAAATGTTAAATCTTGTCATGATTTTCTTTTTTTTTTATCAAATCAGGTAATGATTTTTACCCACTTTATTTTTTTTTTACAAAGTTGTTTTAGCTAATCTAGTTCCTTTGGCTTTCCATATACTTGAGAATAATCCCATTTATGTATTTAAAATTCTGAGACTTTGATAGGAATTGTATAATACCAACTTAGGAAGAATTGATATCTTTACTATTTTGAGTCTTCCAAACCATAAACACAATATATTTCTTCATTTGTTTAGATCTTCTTCAGTTTTTTCGTTAGCATTTGTGGTTTTCAGCATACAAATCTTGTATATATTTTGTTATATCTACACTTAAGTATTTAATTTTGGGAGACAATTGTAATTGGTATTGTTTTTTGGTGTTGTGTTTTCAGTTTCCATGTTCATGTGCTCACTGGGTGTATATAGAAATGCAACTGATTTTTCTTTCTGCTTTTTTTTGCTTTTTAGCCTTTGTACCCTTTTTAATTTTTATATTTTCTTTTAAATATGTGGGGTACAATTCAGGATTACAAATGGTTATTGTACAGGTAAAGTTTGGGCCTCCCTTTGGTCCCCACTTTGATAACTATATTTTCTATATAGTTATTGTCTTTTCTGCTTTTCTGCCATCAAGAACACTGGTGATGTAACATTTCTTAAGAGTACTCCTCTATTGTCTCTGGAATTTTTTTCCGCCAAGATGCTGACACTCATTTTTAAGTTTCAAGATGCATGCTCAGGCTATGACAACTTCCTGTGTCTGGCTAGTGATGACTATGAAATACATACCAGTTTCAGACATGTTATTATGTGAGAAAATGTGCATCCTAGAATTGAAGAAATACAGTAATCATTTTAATACCACAAAGCGTTGGCTAGCACGTGGGGCACCAGGAAATCTCATACTGTTGGAGATATAAATTGGTATGATTACATTAGAAAACAGCATGGCATCATTATCTAGTAATTTTTCTCCTAGGTATATTCCCTAAGAAACTTTTGCAGCATGCCCCAGGAGATAAGTATAAGAAATTTACAACAGCATTCTTTGTAATAGCCCCAAATTGAAAATAATTAAAAAATCAATCAGTAGGAAAATTTATAAATAAATTGTGGTATATTCATACAGTGGAACGCTATTCAACAATGGAAGGGAACAGGAGTTATAACCCTCAATGTGTTCCTTTCACAAGCATGTACTCCCCCATAACCTGACCTATAATAGGTATAAATATATTCTATGTTCCTGGGGACTATTCATCTTGTCCCTCCTAGCCCAGCAGATGTACTATGTAGGCTGTCACAGCCCTCTCCAATTGAGTGAAAAAACAAATACTGTAACAAATCTGGTGTGGTGGCATGTACCTGTAATTCCAGCTGCTTGGGAGACTGAGACAGAAGGATTGCTTGAGCCCTGGAGTTTGATCCAGCCTGGGCAACATGGTGACACTCCATCTCTTTAAAAAAAAAAAAGCAATTCACAAAAGAAAATGTACCACATGCAAACCTAAGCCATATTGTTTAGGGACAAAAATATTGGTGATAATAATTTACTTGCTTTTCTGTGTTTTCATTGTGTAAGTGGTCACTCTAGAAGTGACCACTTACACAATGAAAAGGTGATTGGAGGAGCGCACATGGGGCACTTCAAAGGTAAAGATGGGCAGTATTGTGTTTCTTTACCTAGGTGCTGTTTATAATAGTATAATAGTGCGCGCGCGCGCGTGTGTGTGTGTGTGTGTATGATATATTTCACAACAAAAAAGTTAAAAACAGTAACACTGGAAAGAAGTATGGCAAAATATTGAGTTGTTGTTTCTGAAAGGTAGGATTAGGAGTGACTCCCCCCCTTTTTAGATTTTTATGGGTTGTAAATTTATAACATAATTAAATCTTATTTAAGAACTTGAACTGAAGATTCAGGCAGACTTGGTTTCAAAGGCCAGATCTACTATTTCTTTGCTGTTTGATTTTGGGCCAATGACTTATCTCGCCTCAATTTCCTTATTGGTAAATTGGGAATGATAATAATAGTTGTCTCAGAATTGTTAGGAGGCTTAAATGAAATATTGCAATGCTAACTATAGTCCCTGGCACATAGTATTTAATAAAATCTGTGATTATCATTAAACAGTATGTGGTGTTTTTTTTGTTTGTTTTTTTTTGAGATGGAGTCTCACTCTGTCTCCCAGACTGGAGTGCAGTGGCCGCTCCCGGTCCCCGCAGCCTTGACCTGCTGGGCTCCAGCGATCCTTCCACCTTAGCCTTCCAAGTAGCTGGAACTATAGGCGCGCGCTACCACGCCCGGCTACTTTTTTTGATTTATTGTAGAGATGAGGTCTCGCCAAGTTGCCCAGGCGGGTCTCAAACCCGCGGGCTCAGGCAATCCACTCACCTCAGCCTCCTAAAGGCGCGGGATTACAGGCTGAGCCACCGAGCCCGGCTAGTGTGTGTTTTTTTTGGTTATGTTTTTACAATAAACTTTTGAGAATTTTTGTCTAAAAATATCCTCATCAATTTTTTATCCCTTTAATAGTTACTGTGATACATTTATAGGTTGTATATATGCTTTAAGTTTTGTTTAATAATGTCATTTAAGCAGTGAGAATAGGGAATGTCAGAGGTGAGCATGACTGAAGTGTTTTATTCAACTGTTCTTATAAGTGTAAAAACTGCATCCAGAGTGATGAAATCACTGGCCAGTGGTCATACAGTGATTACTGTGTTCTTATCTTTTTCTTAACCAAAGTTTTAAAGCATGTACTCCCCCATAACCTGACCTAATAGGTATAAATATATTCTGTGTTCCTGGGGCTTATTTATCTTGTCCCTCCTAGCCCAGCAGATGTACCATGCAGGATGTCACAGCCCTCTCCAATTGTATGTGATCCTGTTTACTGTGGTTACCAATATTATTGACTGATTCCTTACAGACCAAGAGGATGCTGGTGGAGAAGATGGGCCGAGAAGCTGTGGAGCTAGGACATGGGGAGGTGAATATCACCGGGGTGGAAGAGAACACCCTGATTGCCAGCCTTTGTGACCTCCTGGAAAGGATCTGGAGTCATGGGCTACAGGTGAAACAGGTAATGGATGTCTAGCCACTTCCTGCTGGGCAAATTGACTTCCTCTTTTCACCTATTAGCCTTTCCACACTTTCCTTGTTCAGCTGACTGGTGAAGAGTGGTGTATAGTGCTAATGGAGTAAGACTTGAAATAATTAAACAAATAAATAAATGCAATCCAAACTATTTTCCTTAGAGACAAGGTTTATAAATCTGTGTGTTTATCAGACTTGTTAAAAGTGGCATCTTCTTTCCTGGGAGTAAGCTGAAGGCCAACTTAATAGAATTTGCTTGGCAGCTGGACCCAGTCTGGAGATAGAACAGAGAGAACTTGGAGCTCAGGAAGCACCAAACATGCTCTCAAGACCCTTCATTAATTATACATTCCCAGTGGATAAAGTTCTGTCATTTTTTTTTTTTTTTGAGTTGGAGTCTCACTCTGTCACCCAGGCTGGAGTGCAGTGGCACATCCATAGCCACCACATCCTCGACCTCCTGGGCTCAGGCAGTCCTTCCGCCTCAGCCTTCCAAGTGCTGGAAACCCAGGTGCCTGCTACTACTCCTGGCTAAAGGCTCTGTCATTAACATTTTTTTTGTATGCAGATGATTTAGCCATATGAAGATTTGAGAAAAGTTCTCAGGAAGTTGAATAAATTTGATTTTTACCAGTTATTACCCAGAGAATTTTATTTCAAAATATTCTACTTTCAACCAGTGACCAAGATAGACAACTTTTATTTTAATGAATTTTTAAATTTGAAAAGAACTTAAAATGTCTTGAGAGTTTTTTATATGGAAAAATGAAAAAATACTTATTAGTATTCATTAATATTTATTGAGGACCTGTAGTATGCCAGGTACTATTGCAGACACTTCAGACACCTCAGTGAACAAGACAGGCCTTTCTGGAATTTTCAGTTTGATGGGTATAGTAACAATCTTGCCTCTTCTTCAGAACGTTTTTCTGTACACATATATGGCCCATGCATATATAACTGCATTTTTAAAAGTCCAACCGAATCACAAAGAGATGCCATTTTATACCCACCAGGATAGTGAAATTAAAAAGTGAGTAACAAATGATAAACAAGGATGTGGAGAAATTGGAACCTTCATACATTGCTGGTGGGGACATAGAATGATTCAGCCACTTGGGAAAAGTCTGCCAGTTCCTCAAAGTGTTAAACAGCAAAGTGTGACCCAGTAGGCCTACTTCTAGATATGCACTCAAGAGAAGCGAAAACATGTCTACAAAAAAACTTGTATACAGATGTTCATTATTCATAATAGCCAACAAGCAGAAACAACCCAATGTTCATCAGCTATTGAGTGGGTGATCTAAATGTGGTATATCCACACAGTGGAATATTATTCAGCAGTAAAGGAAATGAAGTGCTGATGCATGGTACAACATGGATGAACTTGAAAACATATTAGTAAAAAGAAGCCAGACACAAAAGACCACGTATTGTATGATCTTACTTACACAATATGTCTAAAATAGGCAAATCTGTAGGCACAAAGTAGATTAAAGGTTGTCAGAGGCTAGAGAAAGGAGGGAATGGGTAGTGACTTCTTATGCATGTGGAGTTTCTTTTTTGGACTGATGAAAATGTTCCAAAATTAGATAGTGGTGATGGTTGTGCAACTGTGTGAATATACTAAAAACAATTTTTTTGTGTAGAAAATTGTATGAATTTTATGGGCATGTGAATTATATCTCACTAAAGTGGTTTTTAAAAAAAATCTAAATGAGATCATATTTTACATAATGTTTTATAACTTGCTTTTTTTAATCTCATATCCTTTCTATATTCTTAACTAATTTTTAGGTGATAGTATAATTAAGCATCTAGTTATAAATCAGACAGATCTGAGTTTGAAGTGTGATTCCCACTTAATAACTTTATGAAACTAAGCAACTTTTCTAAACCTGTTTCTTTATGTGTGTGATAGAATTTTAAAGGTACCCATCTACATAAGATCCTTGTAAATATTTGATAATTTGTGGAAACTACTAAGCTCAGAGCCTGGTATCTGGCTCTCTGTAAATGTTTGTGATTATTGCAAAATCTTAGTTTTAATTACTGCTTCTATTGTTTACATGTGCCATACTTTATCAATTCCTTATTATTATTAGTCATTTAGGTTATTTCTTTTCTTTCTTTTTTTTTTTTTTGAGTTGGAGTTTCACTCTGTCACCCAGACTGGAGTGCAGTGGCCGTTCCTGGCCACTGCAACCTTGACTTGCTGGGCTCCGGCAATCCTTCTGCCTCAGCCTTCCATAACTGGAACTACAGGCATGCACTGCCATGCCAGGCTAATTTTTTATTTTATTGTATAGATGAGGTCTCGCCAAGTTGCCCAGGCAGATCTCGAACCCGCGGGCTCAGGCAATCCACTCACCTCAGCCTCCCAAAGCGCTGGGATTACAGACTGAGCCACTGAGCCCAGCTAGGTTATTTCTTATTTTTCAGTATTATAAACAACACTGTAATTATAGAGTTTTTTAAATGTTAAAGATTGTATATTGCATCTGAAATTTTGAAAGTCCTGTAGTGTAGTAATAACACTATGAGCTGTGAGTCAGAAAGACTTGGGTTTGAATCGTGGCTCTGCTGGATGACTTTAAATAAGTGACTTGCGATTTCAGAGTCCCACCTTCCAAATCCATAAAAACCTGCCTTTCAGTTGTGATCATTAGATGTAATAAGAACAAATATTTGTCATGTGATTAATATGCAACACATGATGGCTATTATTATGCTAGGTTCTATATGAAGGATTTCTGCCTCTTTTCTCCATAACAAGTAAGTAGAATTTACATAATCCTTTTATCATTTTCCTTAAAATGTGTAGCAAGCCTGGCACTATAGTTGAGTTCTTTCAGCTTGGGAGTAAAGCATGTACCCTAAAGTAGATTTAAAAACTTTTTAACAGTTACCATTAAGATTTCTAGGGAGTTAGTGAGCCTTCTTCCTGAATTTGGAAAAATAATACCTTATCATGACATATCCTAAGCTTGCCTGAGGTTTTGCAGCAATTTTCTTTAAGAATTCTCACAACAGGAGGAATTTCTTTTGGAGCTCATTTGATCCTCCTCTCATCTTGGGTAGACAGGCTGCTTGTTTGGTGACAAACCAGTACAAACTAATAAGAGCTTTTTAGTTGAGGTTACATTTTTGGAATTCTGGTAGTGAAGCAGTGACTGTGTCACCAGAGGAAAGTGAGGATCTGTGTTTGTGATTAGGGCATTTATGTCCTTAGGGATACATGTTCAGTGGAGATTGATCCTGACTGTCCTTGTTCCTACCAGTACGGTCTCCCTAGTCCTCTATTTTGCTGCCCTCTTATCCTGCTGAGACATTCTTCTGTTATATTCCAGTCCAGAGGTCACACCCTGGTTACCCGCCCTCTTCCATCATGCACCCAGATTGTGACTAAATTCGCTCTCAGAGGGTGATCTCATCATCCCTGTGGGAGCATCTTACTGAACAACTACCTATATTATCTGCTTAGAGAGTAGAGAGAACCTAAACAGCAGTTTTTGCAGCTGGCCTTCTATTAGCCTTGATTGGTTACATGCTGAGCTGTCTGCAGCAGGTTTCTTTGGCATTCAGTGACGTTTTCCAAGGAGATGGGCTTCTACCCGTAGTATGTTTCAGGCAATTCGAGGCTTGGTTTCTCCTACTGGCTTTGTAACTGCTGCCACTTGGGACTGGTATGTAAAAAGAGATTGTTTCTTATCTTTCATGCTTATGACATTCTTGGAGAATTTGGTGGTGTTTATTGTGTGGCCATGTCCCTAAATGGATAGTCAGGCTGCATTGAACCTTGCAGTTCCATTCAGCCCCTTTCCAAAAGAAGAAAAAATATCTGTGTTCTTGAAAGACCAAAGTGCCGTAGCCCAGCTGCTGCTCTCCACTCCTGCCCTTGCTCTTCCTCCTCACCTCTCTGATCCCTGTGGGCCAAGGGCTTCTTTCTTCTGGTATGGCAAGCTGGATTTGTTGTTGTGATTGGCTCTTCAGCATTATTGCATGTCAGGTCTCTCTGGTGACCAGTTGCATTTAGTCACATCCAGACAGTTCTATTAAGTTCTGTTAGGCTGCCTTCCTAGTCTTCCTAGATGCTCGTGATGAATCAAGACCCTACTTTCTAATGGTTTTGGTAAGTCAGCAGATGAATGACTTTCTAAAAGTTGAATTGCTAAGTAAAAGAGCATCAATATTTTAAGCTCTTGCATTATCTGTTAGATATATTAATAGGCCTTCCTAGTAGCAGTATATGAGCATTGCAAGTCTCGTTAATGTCCAGCATTTATGTTTTTAAAAATATTTGATATTTTGATGAATAAAAACTGGTGTTTTCTAATTTTAACTAGTATGTGTTTTTTAAGTTGCCATTGAGATTGTTGGGTTATGTTTTAAGTAGGAATCTTGCGTAAATCTTGTAGAAAACACAAACACACAGCAAGTTTATTTTGACAGGTTGCTGATCTATAGATGAGGGTTTTATGCCATTCAAATGCTTACTTTTCCCCCGCAACTAGATCAAATTTGTGAACAGAAGAAAACTAGATCCTCCATAGTCTCATGGGATAAATCTTAAGACCTTAAATTTTCACTTTCATTCCAGAGTATATTTTTTTCAGAAAGTATAACTTCAAAAGTTAATTGATGTTTTTCAGAAGCATCTTGTATAGAACAATTATTAAGAGCAATGGTTCTGACATTAGATAGACTTAAGCTTGAATCTCAACATAGTACTTGCTAATCATGTATCTTAACCTTTCTGATTCTCGATTTTGCTCCTCCCTAAAGAAAATGGAGATAGAAATATCTACCTTATAGGGTTGTTGGAAACATTAATTAAAATATATTATTTTAAACATGTAACATATTGCTTAGTTCATAGCAAGCCTCAACATGGTAGCTTCTATCATTATTATTATTTGTGTTAATTATAGAACTAGGCTGGGCTCGGTGGGTCAGCCTATAATCTTGGCACTTTGGGAGGCTGAGGCAAGTGAATTGCCTGAGCCCTAGATTGAGACCAGCCCAGGCAACTTGGCAAGACCTCGTCTCTATAATAAATCAAAAAATTAGCCGGGCGTGGTAGCGCATGCCTGTAGTTCTGGTTACTTGGAAGGCTGAGGCGGAAGGATCACCAGAGCCAAGCAGGTCGACGCTGGGGTGGCCGTGAGTGTGCCACTGCACTACAGCCTGGGTGACAGAGTAAGACTCTGACTCAAAAAAAAAATTATAGAACTAAAATTATTTATAAAATGATAATAAACTCTGCTGCTAAAACAAATGTACCACATTTATATTATATCAGCTTTGTGGTGGCATTTACCATGAATTTGAAATAAGATTTTTATCATTTAGCAAGGATGATGATGTACTGAATGATGATTAGAAAGAGACAGAGCAGTTGCTGGTGGCCAGCTGGGCTCACTCATTGCCAAAGTGAATTGCTCCCTCACATCAGGCTTGCAGACACTGCTGAGATCTGTGCCTTGGCAAAATGACAAATTGCTACATATCTTGAATAGTTTAAACTGCAGTTCTTGTATTTCCAAATGCTAAGGTTTTATTATATTGACTATAGTTTATTTCAGCCTTGCAGTTAAGCACCAGCCTACCTTCCTGCAGCCTTCTTTAACTATACCTTCAATAGTAAATCCTCATCATAGTGATGACTTCTTCTCCCTGGCCTGTACTAAGGGCAGGGATGCCTTTAAATATTTCAGGAAATTCAGAAGCTCTCACAGAACCTCATAGACCGGTTGTCTGCTCCTCGGTGCAAAAGCCATCATGCTCTGCCCAAGCTGACCTTCAACCAACAGACTGTTTAGGTGTTGACAGTTTGTGTTTTTCTTTCTTAATCTACTGGTCCCTTATCAGGCTGTCTTTGGCATCTCCTTCCTATGCCCAGTGGGGGACCATTTCTTTTTTATATTGCCCTCCATTCTTTATATTTCTTCTGGATTTTAATAAGCGGATATATCTGTATGCATTGTGTCCCAGATATACATTGAAAAAGAAACAATACGGACACTTTTTATCAAAAGCCTCTATATGTTCAAAACTTTGACCTCTAAAGTAAAAACTGATAGATATTTCTCCCTTGCATTGGTTCCAGGGGAAATCAGCCTTATGGTCCCACCTGTTACATTATCAGGAAAACCGACAGAGAAAACTCACATCGGGAAGCCTCAGTACCTCAGGTAAGATAGTGTCTGCAACATTGCAGAGAACACCTCTGTGCACTTCCCCATGCCCCCCTGGAATGATCACCTGAAGCAAACTCTTACAGGTCAAAGAAGCTTTTGTTTTGGAATGCTTTCTGTTTTAAATATTGAGCCACCAGTCCTCTCAACACAGAGCATACCAAAGCCATGGGGTTTGGTTTCAATATGTGATTCTATACCCTTTTGATCAGCAAGTGGAAAACTTATGTCAACAAGAGGCCAGGCTTGGAATGAATTTGGGTTTTAATGTGTTATTGGTGTCCTATGTTTGGAGAAAACTGTTTCAGAATCTTTTATTTCTCAGATATGAGCATTTAGATTATCTTTCCTATTAGTCAAGAGCTGTTGTCCTTCCTTGGACCTCCTCAAAGTTAAGGCCTGGTGTGAATGATTCTTTATACTTCCTTTCTATTTCTAACTTAATGAAGGTGTCAGAGTTTGTAGGGACTCCAGAAACCATCTAGTTCAGTCCCTTCATTTTACAAGAGGAGGAAACTGGAGTCCAGAGAGGAGCTGGTTTAGCTTAAGATCACACAGTAAACTAATGTGAGAGGCCAAATTAAGAGCCATGCCTCTTGTCTCCTGCTCTGATATTATTTATGCCATTCTACAGTGTCCCTTCCAGGGTAGTCTCCCTCCTTCTTTTTCTTGGCTGCACCTCTCCTTCACACCACCATTTGTTCTTCACTGTCTGCCACAGAGTTTGTTTAACTTTCTTGGATGTTATTACCCTGATGGTAAAGATAAGTTAAATGGAGTGAAAAGATGGGCATGACCTCTTTGCCCTTGAACTAGTTGTCCTCAGCTAGCATTAAATATGGGGAGGTAGTTAGCTGGACACCAGGGACAGGAGTCCTCTAGGTAGCCTCATGAGGAATGTTTTGGTTCACTTTCTAGATGTGTGAGAGCAGAGTTTTTTCAGAAAGTTATTGCTGAAATTCATAAAATTATAAAAGGATATTTTTATATGCTAAAAGGATAAATTGTAGCCAAAAATTCTCAACAGCTTAGTGATGAAAATGCTAAATTTTAAACATTGGACCAGACAAGAGGTTATAAAGATATTTTATCTTCTCCTGGAGGTCCTAAACATTCTGGGACAGGTTTTTCTACACATTCTTTTGGCTCTTTTGTACCCCATTTTGAAGCAGGACAGGACATGAGTAGTAGCTCCAAGTGGAAGCACTGCTTCCATGGATTATGATGAGAGCGTGATAGACTAGGAGCCAGGAGATGATTGTTCCGGTTCTGACTTTGCCACTTGGTGACCTAGGCAAAGCACCTGACTTCTGTGAATTTCAGTTTCTTTCTCTGTTAAGTGGGGAAATTGTGATACCTTCCTTGACTGCATTGAAAGTTGTTAGAGAATTAAATGAGAAAATATGCATCAAAATATAAAATCTGATCTCTAGTAGGTACATGATAAATAGTTATGAAATGGTTGATTAAAATGTTATCAATGTAACTATTTCCTGTAGAAATGTGATTTGAGATAAAAGAAAGGGTAGCCAGCTATTTGAATATTCAGATCTCTGGATAGACCAACTTTTTTGTTCTAGGAATACTTCTTGATTCAGAGCGGAGGAAATCTGATAGCAGCTCACTCATGCCTCCCCTGAGGATCTCCCTGATCCAGGATATGAGGTCAGTAGGGACTCACATGTAATAAACCACTAAAATCCTGTTTTCAGTTGTTGTTAGGTATCCACTTTAACAAGATCTCAGTGGCTATTACAGCATCTCAGCTAACCAGGAAGTCCTCCTTATTGGTCTTGTGCTTCATGATGCATTTGTAGAGCTGTACCACAGTTGTTTCCTGGCATGTTTGAAGAATTCTACCATGGTGAAGGAGCATAGGGGAATATCTCAAGCCCTAAGGGCTCAGGGTTAGTCTGGCTTTTTAAGGGCTGTAGTGTCTTTTTCCCCCTCAGATTGTGGGATCCTGTCTGGCAAAGCTTCATAGAAGCCTGGAATTGGGAGAAGACTCTCCCAGGGTGGGATAGGGCCGTCTCACCAGGCCTCCTTTGCCTTAACAGGTGAGGTGTTGGCATCTTCCACCCCACCCTCCACTTCTTTTTTGTATTCCTCCTTCAGGCACATCCAGAACATCGGGGAAATCAAGACTGATGTGGGAAAGGCCAGAGCATGGGTGCGACTGACTATGGAAAAAAAGTTACTTTCCAGACACCTGAAGCAGCTTCTCTCAGACCATGAGCTCACCAAGTAAGGCCTCTCCACCTGGACCAGAGCAGGCTCCCAGGAGTGGCGGGGAGGGATTGGAAACTTGTGTGGGAAGGGGCAGTGAGTATTCAGTGTGTCATAGCTACTGCATTCAGCTAACCTCTAATTACTTGTGAAAGTTTTGCAGTAGTTCCTCTTTTCCCTTTTTATCTGTAGAAGAATACTTCTGCTACATCTGTTCTCCCTGTCTTTTCTAGCTACATGCACCAAACTAGCTTTCTTAAAGAAGTAGTGAAAAGGATGGAGTCCTTCTCTCCTTCCTGTATTCAAATGACATGTAAGCCTCTTTTGACATAAGTCATTCTTTTTGTCTGTTTCCTATTCTGGGGATCAAAGGACCAGGGAATTTGAAAGGAAACTTTTGAGATACCCCCTTATCTCTCTTGTTCTCACTTGAGCCCAGGGCCAGCCCAAAGCCACCAATTCCTTTTTCTTTCTTTATGAACCCTGTCTAGATCTCTCTAGAGCTCAGAAGGGCTTTCAAATAACACTCCCAGGCCATCTCCCGCACATCTTCCAACCCAGAAAGAGGGAAGTGAGAGATTCCAAGGCTCTCACACTCCTAGGAGTCACTCAACCTTGATAAGTTAGAGAGCTCACTTGAGAATTTAGGAATAGCACTTCTTAAAGTGCTTAAATTTGATTCCCTAAACGGGACAAAAAAGGTTTAGGAATAAGATTTGAAGATTGGGAGGACCACTAAAAGAGAACAGGTGAACATGTAAGCCTGGGGTATGGAAGGGAAATGTTTGCACACCAGATTCTAGAGGGCATTTGTGTGTCCTGGAAAAGTCTATCAATGTTGCTGTGTAGATGCCAGGGTCTGACAGGGCAGGAGACCTTCCTGTGGGCTAGTGTGAACTTGTCTGTCACAAGAGGCTCCAGGTTAGCTGGAGGACAGGGTGGAGAGAGAGTCACTGACGGAGCAAGCACAAGAGCCTTTTGAAGGCTGGGGCATGGATAGGTCTGGGGTTTGCGGCCCCAAAGGCCTTGGCAACAGCAAACAGTACACAGACCTTGGCGAGGAAGCCAGTTCTGGTTTCTGTAAACTGCAGAGTGGCACTTCGTCAAAACCTTCCTACTCTCTGCCCTGTCTTCTCTCCTCCATCTCCCCAGTTTGCCCAGAGCTCTATCATACCCCTTACCCTTCTCAGGATGTCTGCAGCCCTTTCTTGTCTGTACTTCTGTGTGATCCCACTTCCTGCCCTCTCTTTACCTGGGAAACTCCTTCAGGGTCCAGTCAGAAGTTTCTGCTGCCAAAGTTTTCCTAGACTGCCTAGAAATGTGGTCCATCATCCTCCAGGCATGCGTAAAATTTGTTACAGTATTTGTTCATCACTTTTTAAAAAAAAAACTGCTGATGTGTTGTATTATCAGTATCTATTCATTTGCTGTTTATTAAAATTTGTTTTAGGCTGCTCATGGTAGCCCATGCCTGTAATCCCAGCACTTTGGGAGGCCAAGGTGGAAGGCTTGCTTGAGCCCAGGAATTTGAGACCAACCTGGACATTTGTCTTTTAAAAAAAAAGTGCTTTAATTGGAGCATGAACCATGTGCCTTTCCCAAGGCTGAACATGTTGTCTAGCACCAACTAGGCATTCAACCAGCACGTAAAAGATGTGTGCATGGGGCTGGGCACAGTGATTCACGCCTGTAATCCCAGCACTTTGGAAGGTCGAGGTGAGAGTATTGCCTGAGCCCACAGGTTTGAGACCAGCCTGGGCAACTTGGTGATACCTTATCTCTACAATAAATCAAAAAATTAGCCGGGTGTGGTGGTACAGGCCTATAGTCCCAGCTACTTGGGAGGCTGAGGTGGAAGGATCGCCTGAGCCCAGCAGGTTGAAACTGTGGTGGCAGTGTGTGTGCCACTGCACTCCAGCCTGGGCAACAGAGTGAGACTTCAACTCAAAAAAAAAAAAAGATGTGTGCATAGCCGGTCAGGTAGGAGGAGGTGGACAGCCGTGGGAGAGTATATTTTGGTAGAATGTTCCTCAACCTCTGGAATTTCCAGCTAGCTCCCAAGATTGTTTGCAGCTTAGAGATGGCATAAGGTAGAGGCAGGGCAAGGGGTCATATGTTTATGGAACTCATTGAACTATAAATTCCAAAGAAGAATTTAGTTAGCTCCTGTATAGGAAGCCCAAAATCTTTCTCCTTGACCTCTCTTCAGGGACTAATACTGCATAGTGCCCCCTTTACCTTGAAACTCACTTTGTGTGACCCTATACCATCCGGTTCTTTCTCCCCTTATTCTTTCCACAGTGTTGGCTT
The DNA here is from genome assembly GCF_000164805.1 of Carlito syrichta. Lineage (NCBI taxonomy): Eukaryota > Metazoa > Chordata > Mammalia > Primates > Tarsiidae > Carlito > Carlito syrichta. The sequence goes on from NW_007240595.1 coordinate 409,097, forward strand.
CCACCATCCTCAGTTCTTTGCATGTGCACACTTTGCTTGTCTCTCACTTGCTCTCTGTCTCTCACTTGGTGACCTCACCCATTCTGTTGACTTCTGTCACCTCTAAGCAGATGACTCCCACATCTGAAACTAGCTCGAATGTGTCTCCTGAGCTCCAGCTCTGCCTTTATTTCTGTTCTCTGAGCTAAAGGTCAGATATTGCCGGGCACGGTGGCTCAAGCTTATAATCCCAGCACTTTGGGAGACGAAGGCGGGGGATAGCCTGAGCCCAGGAGTTTGAGACTAGCCTGGGCACTTTGGAAGTTGTTCACTTCCCTGAACCCTCCTCCACTTCAGTCAAACTGGTTTCCAGACTTGTCTTTCATCCTGTACAACACCTGTCTAAATTGGTGCTGCTTCGGTCTCCTCTTGTTCTGGAAAGCCTTCTAGGACCACTGAAGCTTATGGCCCTTTAAGTTTCCAGAAAGCTTTTCATTTGACAACTCATTGTGGACAGTCTTATGCTTTGGCCTTTACTTGATTTATTCACCTAGACAGTATTTGAGGGCGGGTGTTTTCCTTTCTAGCACCTGTATATGAAAGGCCTGGGTTGATAAGTTTTCTGTTGGAAGTAACTTATAAACCTAACTAGGTAGAACCTCACAGATGTGAATCCTGTATCTCTCCAGCCAACAATGATTGCAGTTGGGCAATCAGGACAGCTGCTTTTGTTCTCTGTGTATTTCTCTGTGATGAGGGACTGCATGTTTGGCTCTTGATGTCTTCTCTGTTTAGGGAAGACATCATTGCTTTGTAGCTGCAAAGGGCCTGTAATGTCAGGCAGAGGAGTCAGTGGTGAATAGACTTTGGGGATGAAAGGAAAAAGTTGGCAAAGAGTGGTAGGACATGATCTTCACAGCTCTTCCTTGCCTGCAGCCTTGATCCGAGGTAGGAGCAGAAGCCCTTGATCCCCTCTGATGCTTCCTGGGGTTATACCCAAACTCAGAGCAGTGTTTGACTCATGGCTCTCAGGTCTACTTAGGGCTTAAAACTAGGCTTGGTGATGAATGGTGACACAGACCTCTTTCTGCTGCTACTCACATACCAAGCACTAGTGACAACGAGGAGCCTGAGACTTTCATTCTAGCCCTCAGTTTAACAAGGGAGGTTCCATGACCTCTGACATTTGACATAATACTGTCAATCTTTGAACACAAGTAGTGTTTGATTTCTGTTCTTCCTGCTATAGTTTAAACCATTTTCCCTCTAGGCATCAGTTACAGAGTGGTTAGCTTGCTCCTTTATAGGGTGAATCTAAGGGACTTGAGGCTTGGTATCCTATGCTTCCCTCAGCCATCTCCTTTCAGACTAGGATGATTCTCGCTTCTTTCCCCTCCCTTTGCTCAGGAGACTGATATGTTGCCTCCTCTCCAACAGAAAGTTGTACAAGCGCTATGCCTTCCTACGCTGTGATGATGAGAAGGAGCAGTTTCTCTATCACCTCCTCTCTTTCAACGCCGTCGATTACTTTTGCTTCACCAATGTCTTCACAACTATCTGTGAGTAGCCCTGTGCTTCCCACTGGCCTTCTCTGGGCAGCCTTCATGAACCTGCCTGAGGCCTGCTCACTGTCCCCTTTTTAAAGAAAGAAGATAATCCCATGTACTTTCTATTTGTCTTTTGCTTCGATGGGGAGAGAGGTACACTTGGACATTGTGTTTTCTCGAAGCTTCTCATTCTTATTCTGAACTGGGAAGCTCAGTCCTTTTTGCCGTTGTGTTGCCAATGTTGTCCCAGGCACTGCTTTGGGAGCCTAAGGCGATGCAGGTAGAGTGGAGTAAGGTGCGTGATGCATTTTCCCTCCCTCCCTGCATAACTATAAAAATAATTTCTCTTTTGTTATGGCCTGAAAGAGTCACTTGGCATCACAGAATATTTTAGACCAGGCCACAGAAAAAATACCTCTTCCTGAGGTAGCAGAAAGAACCCCAGATGGCAGTGGGAAGTTTGAGTCTGGGCCCAGCTTTGTCCTAACTCATTATATGTTAGTGAGCAGAGTCCATCCTGCCATGGGCCTCAGTCTCCCCAGATACAAAATGAGGAAGTGGATTTAACATGGTCTAACACCCTTTGAAACTCATCTTTCTTTGATGCCAGGATTCTCTCCTGGGTAGAGAATAGTTTCTGAGTTTGCCACACGGCTAATTCTTTGGCCAGTCAGCAGCCTCAGCAGCATCGACTCTTGCTATTGTCTGACACTCCATCTTCCCTCTCAGAGACTAGGGCTGTGAGCTTAATAGAAGTAGCACTGGGCTGCAATTTGGAAGGCCTGAGGCAAACTGTTTCCTTCTCTGTGCCTCAGAAAAGGCATTGCAACACCAGTGTGACCTCTCCTGAGATTATTGTAAGATGATGGATTGAAGAATGCTCTGAAAAGTAATTCAGTACGGTGTTAGGAGTTCACTTAGCTCTGAGTCTGCAGGTAGGCCTGGGTCTTTTATGTTTGGGTGGTAACCCTGAGAGAAGCGAGATTGAAGCAGGCAGGGGAGTTGGCTAATACTGTAAGCCAGCCAGGGACTAGGGCTTGGAGTCCCTACTGTTCCAGGGCTCTGCTAGGACTGGTACAGCAGGGGCCACACTCATGATAGCATGCGTGAGGGCAGGTTGGGTCCCATTGGGCATGGGAAGGATTCCTGACCCTCCTTAATGTTTTCGTGGCTTCCCCTCAACAGTGATCCCATACCACATTCTGATTGTACCCAGCAAGAAGCTGGGGGGCTCCATGTTCACTGCCAACCCTTGGATCTGTATATCAGGAGAATTGGGTGAGACACAGATCCTGCAGATTCCCAGGAATGTGCTGGAGATGACTTTTGAGGTATGTGTTATCTGGGGGCCACAACTTGCCTAGGCTTTGTAGGGATCTGAGTTTGCAACAATTGCTTTGGGGAGTTTTCTGCAGGGTTTTCCAGAGGCCTTGCTGGGTACAGTGTAATATGTCAGCACAGCTGACCTGTTCTGAGATGATCTGAGGCCAGAGCAAAGGACTGACCCTGAGGAGAGCTAGCCACCTTGCCTAAACAGTGTCTGGCTAGAAGGCACTTACTTGTCAGACTTGTACATCTTCCCATGCGTGGTATGTTGAGAAATCCCCAGAGCTCTTTTAGCTGTTCAGCTAGCTGTTCCTAGAGACCTTGGAACCCACTTCAGAGCCTCCTGCTCCCAGGCCCTGTTCTTCCTCTAGGTAGCAGCAACTTTTTCCTCAGCCGTGGGCCCCTCAGAGGATATTGCTGTACCGTGTCCTGGAAGGAGGCAGAGCCGTGAGCCGTACCCCTGCAGATGCTGAGGGGCCAGTCAGATCTGTGGCTCTGAGGATTGCTGCTCTTTCTCCTATTGTCCTGACCTACCGCATCTTCTCTATTCTCTCACAGTGCCAGAACTTGGGGAAGCTCACTACTGTCCAGATTGGCCATGATAACTCTGGGCTGTATGCCAAATGGCTGGTGGAGTGTGTGATGGTCAGGAATGAGATCACAGGACATACCTACAAGTAAGAGTTCCCCCAGATATGCCTTAAGAAAGGCGGCAAGGTGTACACCAATGGTTGTCTTTGTTGCTTGGGATTGTGGAGTTCTCAGCCTTTAGGTTGTGATAGGCTGCAGCAACTTCCTGTTTGGTTCTGCCTCATGTACTTGAAAAGAAATAGAAAGAGGGTTTTCTAAGTGAAGATGTATGAAATTGCCGTGTCCAGGTCTCAGGCCACCCCTGCCACTCAGGTGGCTTCTCTGATGACACATGGCAGGACCTACAGGGCCTTGAGGGAGTCCCCAGCCTGGTTCAGAGCCTGTCCCCCAGGATTGGCTTTGTTGGTGGCTCTTGCTGAGCAGCAAGGAGAAGGACCCTGGAGGAGCTAGCAGCTCTGACAGGCCATTGCCTGACCTTCAGGTTCCCATGTGGCCGGTGGTTGGGGAAGGGCATGGACGACGGAAGCCTGGAGCGGATCCTAGTGGGGGAGCTGCTCACATCCCAGCCCGAGGTGGATGAGAGGCCGTGCCGTACCCCGCCGCTGCAGCAGTCCCCCAGCGTCATCCGGAGACTTGTTACCATCTCACCCAACAACAAGCCCAGTAAGTAGGAAAGGGGCTGGGCCCTCATGCCACCCACCTGGGGAATGGGCAGATCTCTGAACCCAGATCCTAGCTCCTACAGCCACCTCAGGAACCACCTCTGCTGACAGAGTCGCCTCAGTGAGAGTATTTGGTGCTCCCCTTAGAGGCATGGAAGGAGAAGGGAGAGCTCAAGCCAGCACGCTCCGTGTACTCATGTGTGTACTCCGTGTACTCCTAAAAGAGGAGAGGGATCTACTTTCTGGCCTTCTCCCTGATTCCAGGGCTTCACAGCCAAGGCATGACCCTCTTTTGTTTGCCAAAAATTCTAAGGTGAAATGGATACACTTTACTAGTATCTCTTAGAAATAGAAATCTGAGGTCCAAGATTTTGCTTTTTCCCAAGATTCTGGGAAGAGCTAGGTCAGCAGCATTGGGTGGGCAAGAGCCTCTGCTTCCCAGGGTCCAACTGCCCTGCCTCTCCTGTGGGCCCTCTCTACATCCTCATTCTTCGCCTCAGTCAGCTAAGCACTGCTAGCCTCTGAGATTGGTTAGGGATGTCTGCTTGATTTTTTATCAGAGCTGAACACTGGGCAGATCCAGGAATCCATCGGGGAGGCAGTCAATGGCATCGTGAAGCACTTCCATAAGCCTGAGAAAGAGGTGAGCCTTCCTGCCCTCCAACCCAGGGTCATATTTTGAGAAGGGAATAATCTTGCTTTCTCAGTTATCATGCTCTTGCAGTCCCATGTGCCATGGATAGCTCAGAGTCTTGTAGAGTGTTGTGCCTCAGCTAGTTGAGATGGAGCAGACTCCTTCCTCTGGGGGGCCTTTGCTTTGGATTGCCCTGTTTTCCCTCCTTACCAGTGACCCAGCAGAGTCCCTGGGCCCCTATGAACAGTGTCTATTCCTGTTCTCTTCTGGGTTTGCCTGGGTCTCCCTGAACAGTGGCCATACTGGCTTTGTCCCACTGGTGGGAATCTCCTTGTATGTGACCCAGATCCATCATCTCTTCATCCAGCCATTCAGCAGCTCTCGCTGAAAGCTACTCTAAGCCAGGCTCTGTGCCAGGTACTGTGGGGAGCAGACAAGGCTCTTGCCTGTCTTTTGCTGCACTCTCAGCTCTGAGTTGTGGGTTTGGGATGCAGTGGTGGGAAGGCAGCTCAGCTGAGACAAGCCCAGCCCTTTCCCTGTTTCCTTATGTAGCGAGGCAGTCTGACGCTGTTGCTTTGTGGAGAGTGCGGCCTTGTCTCGGCCCTGGAACAGGCTTTCCAGCATGGATTTAAATCACCCCGGCTCTTCAAAAATGTCTTCATTTGGGATTTCCTGGGTGAGTTGGACTGAAGTATGAGGGTAGGAAAAGCAGAGACATGAGGGGCCTCACCATCATGACGTGGATGCTGACCACTGGGTCTGAGGTACAGAGCCCAAATCATGTGACTCTCAGATTAGATCTCTTGTTTGTTTGCTCTGGTTTTTCTTTAAGGGAATGATAGGAATTGTCATTGGTGAAATCTTACCTCCTAAGAATGGAACAAAAAATATTCTTTTTTTGTTTTTTTAAGGAGATAGGGTCTCACTTTGTCACCCAGGCTGCAGTGGCATGATCATAGCTCACTGTAACCTTGAACTTCTCTGCTTCCTGAGGAGGGTTGTGCCACTACTTCCAGCTAATTTTTAAATTTTTTGTAGAGACAGGGTCTTACTGTGTTGCCCAGGCTGGCCTCAAGTGATCCTCCCACCTCAGCCTCCTAAAGTGCTGGGATTACAAGCATAAGTCACCATATCTGGCTGAAAATATTCTTTCTAGGTACATATTATCTAGTATGGACTTACTTCTGAGTCCTCACACCTCCTCTTTGTAGATCCAAAAGGCTATTTGAGAGTATTGAAGCTCTTGCCCCGTGTTGGCACTCGAGAATTTTAATGCAAGAAACCATCCTCAAGTTTTTTATGTCTTCAGACTAGGGAAAAAACCATCTTTATATTAAGGACCACATGAATACATTTTTAAAATAAGGATAAAGGTCATTTTGAAATGTGACCAGTGACATCAGAACACTCGTGTTACTCTCATTAAGTTACTTGCATAGACTTGGAGGGGCCCACAGTGAGTGGCCTGCAGACACCAGACAGGGTGGTGCTAGAGCCTTTGTCACTGGTAAACTTTTCTGTCTTCACAGAAAAAGCACAAACCTATTATGAGACATTAGAACAGAATGAAGTAGTCCCTGAGGAAAACTGGCATACCAGGGCCCGGAACTTCTGTCGATTTGTCACCGCAATCAACAATACTCCTCGGAACATTGGCAAGGACGGCAAGTTTCAGATGCTAGTGTGCTTGGGAGCCAGGTACTGACTGCAGCCCCAGCCCTGAGTGCATGGCACTGGAGGTGGTGCAGCCTTGGAGGTGGTGCGGGTGGGGGAGTGACTAATGACCGGTACTCTTGGCCAAATGAGGCCCTGGAGGACTTCCTAGAACCCTTCAATTTCCTGCGAGTATCATGTACAGTCATGCGCTGTATAACAGTATCTTAGTCAGTGATAGACTCTTATTGGATGATGGTCCCTTAAAATTTTAATCCTGTAATTTACTGTACCATTTCTATGTTTGGGAACAAATACTTGCCGTTGTGTTACAGGTGCCTCCAACCCATGCTGTACAGGTTTGTAGCCTAGGAGCAATAGGCTGTGCATGTAGCCTAGGTGTATAGCAGGCTGTGCCATTTAGTTGTGTATAAGTGCACTCTACAGAGTGTGCATAACAACGAAATTGCCTCACCGTGCATTTCTCATAATGTATCTTTATCCTTAAGAGACACATGACTATAGTTTGGTGATCTGTGGGGTGGGGATTTCATAGGGTTATCATGAAAATGAAATCTCTTAGAACAGTGCTAAGTGCTATGTGAGTGTTAGTGCTTATTATTATCCCGCTGGTGGTAGCTGTGGGGAGAGATGATCTGGGAGATACTAGCTGTTGAGATGGAGGGAGGAGTGCTGAATGCCGCCTGGTGTCTGGTGGTGAGGTTGTCTAGGGAGAGTGAGGCAGGCAGGGGAGGAGGGGCAGGCCTGGGGGCCAGTGACAGGGCTGATTTGGGTCAGATTGGGTTGGTGTCCCTGAAACTGTGAGACCTCTCTGCCAGTTCCTGTTAGGGAAGGGCAGGAGGCTATGGGGAGCTGTCACCTTCTGCAGCTTCAAACTTAATTCAGAGTGTCCCCCGTGGCCTTGTACTGACTATCTCTCTTCCTTTTTCTTTGCCCCTCTGACCTGCCTGGACTGCTCCTGCCTGCCCTACCCTGCTAGAGACCACCTCCTACACCACTGGATTGCCCTGCTGGCTGACTGCCCCATCACTGCACACATGTATGAGGATGTGGCACTGATCAAAGACCACACACTTGTCAATTCCTTGATCCGTGTGCTGCAGACATTGCAGGAGTTTAACATCACGCTGGAGACGTCCCTTGTCAAGGGCATCGACATCTGACCTCTGAGCACCAGCCAGCAGCAGGACTGAGAAAGACTCTGACCCTGCAGCTCTGACCCTTCTTCCCAGAGGGACTTACGCAAATTCTGCAGGAGATGGGGAGATGTACACTCACTGTAAAAAGAAAACTAGAGGATTTTTGGAATAAATAATCTATTTTAGAGTTTATTTGCTGATTTGCTTTTTACACACTTTCATGTGAAAGAGTGATAGGGAGAGGGAGCGAGGTTGGTGCAGCTTATTTTGAAGCTGGTGCCCTCCCTCGCCATGGCCACGTGCTGGAAGCCTGCGGCCTCCCTGGACTGAGCCTGTGGCCTTGCCCCGTCGCATCAGTGAGGCCATTCCACATCGTTTTTAAACTAATGTTTTCTATATTAACATTATTATGGATATATTTGGCTTTCATGGGCCACACACAGGTGTGCTGAGCGGGAAGCCCCCTGTGCCAACCAAAGGGGTTTTTAGTCGGGCATTGAAGCAAGCACTGATGAGTCAGTCCCACATCTTTTTTTTGGTCAGTATTATTTGGGAAGGAGACATGCCAGGACGTGTCATTGCGCAGAAAATCACATTTCCTGCTGGCACACAGTTGCACAGAAGTAAACATAAGCATGTTTTAACAGGTTTTTTCTTTTCTTTATTCCTTTTTTTTACTGTTTTATTTATTTAACCCTCCATTGTGTGTTCTAAGTATTTCTTTTTCTTTTTTTTAAGAAAGGAAGAGCTTGTCACAATCTAACTGGCTATGTTATTATTGTTAAATTTATGATGTTGTTTTGCAACTTAGAAACCAGCTACAGTATGGCCCACTTAATAAAACACCTGAAACAAAACTGCATGGCTACTGACTTCCATGGGTGTTTGTGAGCAGTGGGGGACCTCGGTGCAGTTGGATTCCTCCCGGAGGACTGGGCTGTGGCATCGCCTGTCTCCACCAGCAGGCTCCGTGCTGCCCCTGGGAGCCTGATGTCTCTTGGGTCCTTCCCCCTGCAGTGCCAGGAGCTTTCCTAGCTGTTAACTCATGCGGCTGATTGACAGGGATGCAGTCAAGTGTTCTTTTCCCACCCCACAAAGGAGGAGACTGAGGCACAAGGGAAAAGACCTCACCAAGGTTGTAAAGATTGTCACTTGACTGGGATGGGACGGACCATTCTTGAGAGGGCAGGGAGACCAGCTGTGGGAATATAGGACACAGGAGGCCCAGTGGGGTGGGAGGAGCTTTCTTGAGAGAAGGTTTGCTTTCCTGGGGATAGGGGTGTGTAGAGCTTCATGGGGGGCCTGGGAACCAGCTTCCTTCCTGTGTATTTGTCAGGCTGTTTTGGCAGGAAACCCCAGAAGTGTCGCATGATCAAGTAGAGCCCCTCAAACCAATCAGTGTCCTCTTGTGTGTTTCCCTGGTTTTATATGTACGTTTGTTCCGTCTGCCCTTCCCTTCGCCCACTTCCTGTTCATCCTTCAAGGTTTACTTTAGGAGTGTCCAGCTCTGAAGTCTTCCCAAATCCTCCTGGGAAGGTATTCATTCCATCCTTGTCCTCCTGCAATTTCTTGGATGCTGGCACCTCCTCTCTCTTCTCCTCTCTGGGTCATCATCGCCTGCTTTCATGTCAGGTTCAGGCTCACCTCTGGCCCGGGAGCTCCACGAGGGCAGAGAGGATTCATCTTTTGCCCTTTCCATGCGGGTGCCAGACAGTTAGTTGGTGAGTTCCCTGGTGAAAGCTTTTGGGGAGCGTTGAGGAAGGGACTGGAGAGCCGCAGTGTAGCATCTTGCCTGCAGGGGGCGTGAGTGGGCCGCACTGCAGTCGTCCTGAAGGCCACGGTATCTCAGCTCTTTTGGAGACAGCGGAGGGAAGATGAGAGTAGGTGGAGCAGCGCCTCCGGAGCCGGAAAGGGAATTCCTGGCCAG
>NW_007240595.1:418667-438193 GCF_000164805.1 Carlito syrichta
GGAGAGAGAGAGAGAGAGAGAGAGAGAGAGAGAGAGAGAGAGAGATCTGGGCCTAGGCCTGAGCTTGCCAGGAGCTTCACAAACACTCCTTTCCTTTTCCTCACAACTCCAAAAAGGCAAGTGTAGATCATCCCAGGGTTATAGGTGAAGAAGAAATTAAGTCACAGAGAGGTTTAGTCATTTCTTCAAGGCCACACAGTTTATAAGTAATTTGTGGTTACCAGAGCAGTCTCATTCCAAGTCGTGGCTTATCTATTGACAACTACTCCCTTACTTGATTAAGGTCTCTGCTCAGATGTCTTCGGAGAAACCTACTCTGATCACTCTAAACGACTAACAGGTCCCATTCATCACATTTTATCTTCTCATTCCTGTTTATTTTTCTTCCTAACACCTACAAGCATTATACTAATTATTTGTTCATTTAGAAATTTTTTTTTTTTGTAGACAGGGTCTCCCTTTGTTGCCCAGGCTGGATTTGAACTCCTCTTGCCTCAGCCTCCCAAGTAGCTGGAGCTACAGATATGTACCACTACACCCGTATTTGCTAATTCTAAATGTAAGTTTGGTGTGAGTGGGACTTGGTTCTTTTTTTTTACTATTTAGTATCTGACACATGGTGGGTACCCAGTGCCTGTGGACCAAATGACTTCATTGGCAGTGATTAGGATCACAGACTCAGCTGGGCACAATGGCTCACACCTGAAATCCCAGCACTTTGGGAGGCTGAGGCGAGAGGATTGCCTAAGCCCAGGGGCTCAAGACCAGCCTGGGCAACCAGGAGAGACTTAGTCTTTACAATAAATAAAAAAATTACTCGGAAGGCTGAGGTGGAAGGATCGCTGGAGCCCAGCAGGCAAAGCTGCGGTGGCCGGGAGCGGCCACTGCACTCCAGTCTGGGCGACTGAGTGAGACTCCAACTCAAAAAACAAAAAAAAAATCAGCGGGGTGTGGTGGTGTATGTCTGTGGTTCCAGCTTCTTGGATGGCTGAAGCGGAAGCATTGCCTGAGCCCAACTGGTCAAGGCTGCGGTGGCTGGGAGTGTGCCGCTGCACAACAGCCTGGGTGACAGAGTGAGACTCCCAACTCAAAAAAAAAAAAATCACAGACTCCAGAGCCAAAGTTCTGAGACTGAATCCTTGCTTTGCTACTGTGTCCTGGGGCAAACCACATCACTTTCCCAAACTTCAGCGTACTCCTTCATATGGCAGTGGTGATGGTACCTGCATTGTGGAGTTGTGAGGATTTGATGAATCTGTGTGTGCCTGGAACAAAGTCAGGTGTGTAGTAAGTGCACGACAAGTGTCAGTTGCTGTTACTACCCTACCGTGTCCAGCCCCTCCTGGTTCCTGGTATAGGGAGATGACGGAGACCCAGAACTCCCCATCTTTAAGGGGCTCAGCAGTAAGTGCTGCAGAAGAGAATGACACGGGTGGTACTGGCCATGAGTCCTGCTCAGGGTGGAGGACTGTCAGAGAAGTGGGCACTGCGTGCTCAGAGAACAGCATGAGCAGAGGTGTAGAGGGGGGAATGTGCCTGCTGGCCACGGAGCTTGGGGAAGCCCAGTGCTAGAGCTCAGTCTGAGGCGGGGAGGGGTGCAGGTTTGTGGGCTCCACATCTGCAAGGTGGGAGCCACGCAAAGGACCGACAGGTATCACAGGGCCTTGCACGTTGCTGGGACTTAGGAGACATCCACAGTGAAAAAACTCAAGCTGCAGGCACAAAATCCAGAGCTGTGTCATCATAATGTGGCATTCCTAGTGTACACTGATGCCCTGCGCGTGTCTTTGCTCCTCTGGGCCCTCCTTAACTGACTGGAGTAAGAAATGGGAACCCAGCCGGGCTTGGTGGCTTAGCCTGTAATTACAGCACTTTGGGAGGCTGAGGTGAATGGATTGCCTGAGCCTGTGGGTTCGAGACCCGCCTGGGCAACTTGGCGAGACCTCATCTCTACAAAAGTTAGCCGGGCGTGGTAGTGCGCTCCTGTAGTTCCAGCTACTTGGAAGGCTGAGGCAGAAGGATCACCGGAGCCCAGCAGGTCGAGGCTGCAGTGGCTGGGAGAGGCCACTGCACTCCAGTCTGGGTGACAGAGTGAGACTCCAACTCAAAAAAAGAAATGGAAACCCATTGCCAAAGCTCAGCTGCCGGTCATCAGCATGGAGGTGAGTGTCTTAAAGGCTATGTGGTTTAGAGAGTGTGGCCTGAATAAGTCCCTGACGACATGTGCTTGTAACCAAAGGGTCTGGTGGACCACACTCAGAACTTACCCCATCATGAGGACAAATGTTTCGGGAACAGACGGGGAGTTTTGCTCAGGTAACCTGGGAGTGCTTCCCCCTCCTTTACCTCCTTTCAGCTTTTAGGTGCTGATCACCTGAGCCTGTGCTCAAGCCAGTTAGAGTCAAATGACCCTTTGTGTGTGTGGTGGGTGTGGAGCACACTGCACGCGGTGATGTGTTGCAATGGAGGGCGTTGGTGGCCACGGCCAGCCGAGCAGCGCCTTTCCAGCAGACATGGTGTGAGCATGTTTTATGAGTGAGGGCTTGCCCCGGGGACTACCTATTTCTCTGCTTCTTCCAACAGCTGATTCTGCTGTGACTGCCTCACTTCCTGCTGTGTTTTGCTTTAAAATCTGCTGCAAATCCTTTTTGGAATGATGTGTGATATAAGAGAACAGGCTCAGTATTTCAAGGACACTTGAGTCAACTGCATTCTTAAGTGCGGGCCTCTGGGTGAATCAAGTGCATGCAAACCGCTCAGCAAGCAGCCCTGCTTCCTCTGCTTCTGCACCTGCTCTGATTCAGTGCTTCCCAGACTCTGAGATTCCAGGGACTGGTAAATAAGCAAGCAGATGAGCTCAGTGAATTCTTTTTTTTTTTTTTTTTTTGAGTCAGAGTCTTACTCTGTCACTCAGGCTGGAGTGCAGCAGCACGCTCACAGTCACCATAGCCTCGACCTGTTGGGCTCAGACAGTCCTTCCACCTCAGCCTTCCAAGTAGTTGGAGCTACAGACATGCACCGCCATGCTCAGCTAATTTTTTGATTTATTGTAGTGACGAGATCTCGATATGTTGCCCAGACTGGTCTTGAACCCAGGGGCTCAGGCAGTCCTTTCACTGCCACCTCCCAAATTTCTGGGATTACAGGTGTGAGCCACCATGCCTGGCTTTCAGTGAATTCTTACAAAGCTAGCTCCCTTGTAATCACCACCGAGGTCAAGGGTAGAACTTTCCCAGGCCCCCCAGAGTCCTCTATGTTCCCCCTACCCCACCCCCGTCCCAGCCTCAGTCCCAGCACCTCCCTCCTTCCAACTTCATGACTTTTATAGTAATACTTCCTTGAGTTTCTTTATTGTTTGATCACTCAAATGTGCATCTCTAAACATTATATTCTTACTGTCCTTTAAAAAAAACTTGATGCATCTCTTAAGTATCTTTTAATCTAAAGGGTTCCTCCCCCCCATTTTTTTCCCCTCACAATTTATTGAAGAATCTGGGCTGTTTGAGCTGCAGTTTCCCACAGCCTTGATTTTGCTAATTTTGTGCTGGTGGTGATGCAAGTTCAGTACGCTCCTTTATCCTCTGAATTTCCTGCAAATCAGAAGCTAGATCTAGAGACTTAATTTGCCTCAGGTTTGATCCTTTGATGTGACTCTAGGTGGTGGTGAGCTCTTGTAGCAGGAGACGGTAATGTCTGGTTTTCACTTGTTTTGATGTTAGCAGCCATTGAAAGCTCAATGCCTCCATCCAGCAAGTAATTCACAGGGGGTTGCACCATGGGGATATTCTAATCTCTCATTTTGCCTTCATTTATGAGATGGAATAATTCTATAATGAGGCATTTCCTCTAATCTACTATTTGGTTTCCCAGTAGAGTTTGTGTAGGAAAGGCAGGTAAGTGCCGCTTTCCTTTTGCTTGCCTAACTTTTAAGGTAATGAACTAGTTCTCTGTTATTCTCAGAAGGTGACTTTTTTTTTTTTTTTTTGAGTTGGAGTCTCACTCTGTCTCCCAGACTGGAGTGCAGTGGCCGCTCCCGGCCATCGCAGCCTCGACCTGCTGGGGCTCCGGTGATTCTTCCGCCTCAGCCTTCCGAGTAGCCAGAATTACAGGCGTGAGCTACCATGCCCAGCTGATTTTTTGATTTATTGTAGAGATGAGGTCTCGCCAAGTTGCCCAGGCGGGTCTCGAACCCACGGGCTCAGTCAATCCACTAACCTCAGCCTCCCAAAGGCGCGGGATTACAGGCTGAGCCGCCGAGCCCGGCTATTTTTTTTTTTTTTTTTTTTGAATTGAGTCTCATTTGGTCGCCCAGACTGGAGTGCAGTGGTCGCTCCCGGCCACCGCAGCCTCGCCTGCTGGGCTCCAGCGATCCTTCCGCCTCAGCCTTCCGAGTAGCCGGAATTACAGGCACGCGCTACCACGTCCGGCTGATTTTTTGATTTATTGTAGAGATGAGGTCTCGCTGCCCAGGCGGGTCTTGAACCCGTGGGCTCAGGCAATCCACTCACCTCAGCCTCCCAAAGGTGCGGGATTACAGGCTGAGCCACCGAGCCCGGCTAGAAGGTGACTATTTAAAAAAAAAATTATGAACTCATGGGTTTACATGTACTTAATAGGCTTTGCTCCACTGCAGTTATTGCCTTTATTGCCCCATCTTTGGTCTTTGGGAGCCTCTTCAACTTGGCTCCTGAGTTGTTTTGACATGATTCTGGTGGTCTTTGCTATCTTCTTTGCTGTCTGATGTTTCAAGATTTTCCAGGTTCATCTTGTACATTTTCTGTCCTAGACTTGGAAGTAGCCACTTCTCCAAAAAGCCCTGGCTTTCTTAAATAGGAAATGGTACTACAAGACCATAATCAGGCACTGAATATGCTCATTACCCCTGGTAGATCATTATTTCTAGGTCTATTCAGCAGATAGAACTTGGATTATATTTAAAAACTACATTTGTATATATTTAATATAAATATCTATACATGAATAGATAATAAATATGTATTTTTAGAGACATGATAAAGATCTAGGAATTGCAAATGTTAAATGCATATGTAGCCATGTATATATATGCAAGTATACATACACACATATGTAGTGCTTCATGATTTTATAGTGGTGTTTCTGATTCAAAGTTAAGATTATAGGGTTTTTCTTAACTTTTTTTTTTTTTTTTTTGAGTTGGAGTCTCACTCTGTTGCCCAGGCTGGAGTGCAGTGTCATGCTCAAGGCCACTGCAGCCTCAACCTGCTGGGCTCAGGCAATCCTTCCACCTTAGCCTTCCAAGTAGCTGGAACTACAAGCATGCACCACCATGCCTGGCTAATTTTTTGGCTTGTTGTAGTAACAAGGTCTCACCAAGTTGCCCAGGCTGGTCTTGAACCCCTGGGCTCAGGCAAACCTCTCCCCTGACCTCCCATAGTGCTGGGATTACAGGCTTGAGCTCTGCACCTAGCCCTATTTAACTTCAAATATACTACAAATGCATCTCTTTTTTCCATAATAAGAACTCTGATTTTCAAGGGCAGAGGGATCAGTAGAATTAGAATATCCTCTAATTAGCCATCTGCTTTATCTTACATTTTAAACACAGCAGTCTCTGAATAACAATGCTAATATACCACCACAATTATGATCATGGAAAACAGTTAAAAATTGGGGGGTACGTTATCCCCATTCTTTCCCCTCAATCCTCTGTTTTTCATGGTTTGTACTCTATGTTTGACAGATCATATAGTATTTCTGTTGACTTGGGCTTTTTGAGAGACAGATACCAAGAGAAGGAAACCCCTGTGAGGGCTAAAGGCCAAGGGAGAAAGAGCAGACAGGGAGAAGTTTTAGGTCGTGGGGCAGGTCTGACCCCTGGGAAAAGACGGAGGGAAGGAAAGACTAGGTAGGAAGTCTCAGATCACAGACCAAATTCTTGGTCAAGATGAGGGGAAGTCCCTGAGCGAATAAATCTGCTCATGAGAAGAGTCCCATTTGGGCAGGACTGGGTGCAATCATAGTCCTGTTGTGCTCAGTCATGGTCTCGGAGCAGCCTGTGCATTCCGAATTCACAAGAGAAGCAGCTGGAGGCTGCCATTATTGTGACCTCTCTGGGCACTTCCACAGGTTTTCTTGAAGAAGATTTGGGTGGTGCAGCTCTACAGCCAATACAGTGTGCCCCTTGCGCTGCATAGATCCAAATGAGGAACAACTCATTCATGTTTCTTTCCATGGTTCCAGAGGGGAACTCTGGAAGAGGGAGCTTTGGGGGATGAATTATATTCTCCATTGATGAAATCAGTCTTGGGGCCACAATGGGTAGTTACCTTCCCCCTTCTGCACTATCTATTCCAAATTCCTCTCACCCTCAGCTGTCACTGCAGTGGGTCTTGATGGCTTACCTGGGGGTATGACGCCGACCCTCATTCCTGTGACTTCTGTGCCTTTGGTCACTATATTCTTCTTGACCAGGGTTGCTGCATAAGTCCAGTTACAGTTACAACTGGGCAAGGGAGTACCAGGAGGTACCCAGATGGATCACTTGGGCTTCACATGTATTTTGCCCCTCCCCATGTATAAAAACAGCCCTACCACCCTGCTGTTCAGGCTTAATCCTTTCTGCCAAGATAGAGAATCTTGTAAACTGCTTCTCAGACACAAGGAGTCCAAAATACCCTGGTGGCAACCAGCGCTTATAGCTCAACGGGACCCGAGGGTGTAAGTCTATGTGAGAATGTAGTTCCCCTCTCAAGAATATGCCCCATTTGGGGACTGGTACCCTCAAACCTAAACAATCTAGGATTTCAGGGGCAGGAATGTTCCCCAGTGGATCCTCAGAAGTGATGGTAAGTGTGGCCACTGCTGCCTCTAGATTCCTGGACCCATGTGTTCTCCCTGCTGGGAACATAGCACCACATACGAGTCTCTGATGTTATGCATATACTAGGACCTGAAGGATGGCATCCCGTTCCTGCAGATTATTGTCTTCAGGCTAGTGCTTCAGTTGTGGTTCAGCAGATAATTCTGGTGCTGTTTGAAGCTGGCAGCTTCCGGATGGTGCAGTGTGTATATGGCCAGTAGGTTCTATTGTCATGGGCCCATTCCCTCACCTTCATTGTGAAGTGGGCCCCTAGTTGATAAGCTGGATGGGATTCCATACCTGTGGATCAGGTACCCCATACACTTCTGGATATTGGTGCTGGCTTTAGGCAGAAAAAGCAGACCTATTCCCAGAATAGGTCTGTGTCCCTGTGAGGATAAACTGCTGGTCCTTCCAGGATGGAAGGCGCCTCATATAGTTGACTTACCACCAAGTGGCTGGCTGGTCTCCTTGAGGAATAATATTATATTTGGGACTCAGTGTTGGTCTCTATTGCTGGTAGATTAGACATTCAGAGGCAACAGTAGCTAGATTGGCTTTGGTACATGGGAGTCCGTGCTGTTGGGTTCACGCATAGCCTTCATCACTGCCACGGTGACCAACTCCATTCATGAACCTGTTGCCCTAGTCCCAGGATGGCCAGTGATGAAGTGGCTGAATCATTTAATCTACTCAGTTGTTAGTTATCTTCTGTGGAGGATGCATTCTGCAGGTTAATATGTGATACAAAATCTTCACATTTTGTGCCTACTCCCGAAAGTCCACCCACGCACCTCTACCCCAGACCGCCCTGTCCCTTCTAGCCTTTATGAGCCAGCTAGATCATTGGCCCCAGTGCCCAGGAATGGTGTATGTAGTCTCCTGTGTAGAGTTCTCCTTCTGTAAGCAGGTCTTGCAGATCTGTTCATGGGCAAGAGTTTCCCCTGCCACTATCTTTCAAGGCATCTCCTGAATGTGGCTGCCATGCAGCCACTGTCCATTTTGGGCTTCCATATGCTGAAGTGATCTACCAGTAAACCAAGCTTGGTTACCATTTCCAACTTTTTTTTTTTTTTTGAGTGCAGTGGCACACTCACAGCCACTGCAGCCTTGACTTGCTGGGCTCCAGTGATCCTTCTGCTTCAGATTTCCAAGTAGCTGGAACTACGGGTGTGCACCACCATGCCCAGCTAATTTTTTTGATTTATTGTAGAGATGAGGTCTCACCAAGTTGCCCAGGCTGGTCTTGAACCCCTGGGCTCAGGCAATCCTCTTGCCTCCACCTCCCAAAGTGCTGGGATTACAGGCGGGAGCCACTGTGCCCGGCTACCATTTCCATCTTACAGTGAACTACTGCTGGCCCCACCTGACTGTAACTTGGCAACTCTGACAGAACCCAGTTCATAATGGGCAGCTCAGTATGTATTATCACTCGATGGTCAAACATTGCATCTAAACCAGGGCTTAGTCACAGCCAGGAGCTGTTTCTCCATAGGCGTATAATTCTCTGCTGCAGATGTCATGGCTTTGCTCCAGAATTCACTGGGGCTTATAAAGAGGTCCATATTACATCTACACCCATCACTGACATATCCAACACCATAGAGTCTGCTGAATCTTAGGAGCCAAAAGATGAACTCATTGCCAAGCCGCCTGGACCTAGGGCCCTTTTCTGTTCTAAGGCTCCATGCAAAGCTGGCAACTTACTGTGTCGCCAGAGAAGAAATCCTAGGCACAGAACGTGCGACCTCCAGAGCCCAAAGAGGCCTACCGGGTGCTGTGCTTCTCTCTTTGTGGTAAAGGGTGCGAGAGGCACCGATTTGTCTTTCACTTTGAAGGGAATATTCTGGCATATCACAATCACTGGATACCTAAATACTTCACATGTGTTCTGTTCTATTCCAATGAAACAAGAGGATCAGAAACAGTTGGCGTTCATGTGGAACAGACAATATCCATCTACACTTTTCCCCCAGAGTTCTGTTAATGGTCTTGCTTTCGGTCATTGCCAAGGGAGATCTGGAGCATCTGGACAGCCCACAGATCCATCACATCGAGTTCATCGTAGCTACTGGGCAGGATAAGCAAGAGGTGGCTAGTTTATAAGATGCATCCGGATGGTGGATGATAAACCCTATCCTTCACCTGCTACTCGGTGACTTGCTGCTTCTGTAATTTTAGAGGCTCTGTGTGTGAAGCCCAACTGTGCAGGGCCACAGAGACTACTTGGGAATGTTTAATTTTTGCCATTTAGAGCCCTGATAAGTCACGGAAGGGTTTCCTGGAGGAGGGTGACACGTTCAGATTTGTATTTTGAGGAAGGGCTGTGAGCATCCCAGGTAGTGGCCTCAGGGGAGATAAGTGCAGCTTGGACCAGGGGTAGGGTTGGAGCTGGAGGAAGGGAATGGATTCTGGAGTTGCTTCAGAGGCAAGCCTGGCAGGATCTGGTGATGGATTGGATCCAGAGAGAGGAAGAAGATGTGTTAAGGATGTCTCCTAGGTCTTAGGGCTATACAGTCTATACTTTCGGTCACAACATAGACTTGTGGTTTTAGTCAAGCTAAAATGTGTGGGGTGGTATATATGTCCATGCTCACAGGCTCACACTCACCTATGGGTACAGCCTCAAGCTATTTTGGACCTCCTGATGTCATTCTATTCCTGAGGGAGGTGAGGCTAGCTGGCACACTTACAGAAGCTCCGGAACTCAAGGTTCCTCCCTGCCTTTCCTTGACCCTGAAAGTAATGCCTGCTGTTTCTTCTGGGGAGAAAGGGCAGGCACTAAACACTTCTGCCCTGGCCCTCAGGTTGGGGTCGTGGTGATCTCAACTTCCGAAAGGAGGTTTATTATAGGGTCTGACCTTTAATTCGAGCTGAACAGGGTAAACAGTTACAGCAACCTCAGAACTGTTGCCTATAGCCTGGTTTGAATTGCTTGAATTTCTCAGCCAGATCCTTAGGTTGCTTCTGACCCCAGAGCTGGGCCAAGGGCATCCCTGGACCAAACTATGTATTACTTTCCATCTTGGTTTCTGATGTTCCGCGCATACTTGGTAAGCTCTGGCCTCTGGGACAGATATTACCATCCTTACTTCTTCAAGCAGTCCTGAGCCAGGCAGCTCCTTGAATTCTTAAACTCCACTTTCCCAGAATGTCAGAACGCTCAAGGAACAGGCCTTCCAATAAAGAAACCTTTAGCCAAGATCCCTTTTAGTTCTTTGGTCTTGGGTTTGTGACTCTTTATTTGAGTTTTGGGTGTTGGAGGCACCTTGGTGAGAACTGGAATTGTGTGTCTGCAGCCCACCACTGAGGCTCACCTGGTTGTGCAATTTGCTAAACGCAACTCTCTGGCATCATGAGACGACATGGATTTGTACAACTTTGTAGCATAAATAAACCAGAAGTTTAATTAAAATTGGTGCTTGTTTTGCTTGCAACACATTTTAATTTACTGAATTCACAATTGTAGATGATTCTCTTGGGGAATTCTTTATTTAGAGTAATTTTGCTGAACTTCAAAAGTGGGCATTAATCTGGGACACTGAGAAAGCTAGGTTTTCTTTTTAAACTGTTGTGGGATTGACACACCCACATAATGTTCCTGCTTGTCCCTAAGTTTCCTTATAAATAAAATAAGCATATTGCCCCATATTATCTGATGCACGCTGAAGACAAAAAATTATAGCAATTAAATGATTCTCAAGTCATTAGTAATTAAACAAGAAAATTAAGTAAAAGTCATCCAGACTGGTGGTTCATGCCTATCATCCCAGCACTTTGGGAGGCCAAGGTGAGAGGATTTCCTGAGCCCAGGAGTTCGAGACCAGCTGGGGCAACATGGCGAGAACTCATCTCTACAAAAAATAAAATTAGCTGGGCATGGTGGCGCATGCCTGTAGTTCCAGCTACTTAGAAGACTGAGACAGAGGGATCATCTGAGCCCAGCAGATTGAGGCTGCAGAAGTCATGATCGTGCCACTACACTCTAGCCTCGGTGACAGAGTGAGACTCTGGCTCAAAAAAAAAAAAAAAAAAAGAAAGAAAGAAAGAAAAAGTAAAGAAACTGGAAGCATAGCCTGGCTGTCCTTCAAAAGGTTAAACATAGGAGTTAGCATATGACTCAGCAATTCTACTCCTGGGTAGCTACCCAAGAGAAATGAAAATATGTTTACACAAAAGCTTATACATGAAAGTTTTTTTTTTTTTTTTTGAGTTGGAGTTTCACTCCGTTGCCCAGCAGGAGTGCAGTGCCACACTCACAACCACCCTGGCATCGACCTGCTGGGCTCTGGCAATCCTTCCGCCTCAGCCTTCCAAGTAGCCAGAACTATAGGTGTGTGCTACCACGCCTGGCTGATTTTTGATTTATTGTAGAGATGAGGTCTCACCATGTAGCCCAGGCTGGTCTTGAACCCGCGGGCTCAGGCAATCCTCTTGCCTCGGCCTCCCAAAGTGCTGGGATTACAGGCTTGAGCCAACGTGCCCGGCTGTATACGAAAGTTTATAGCAGCATTGTTTATGATAGTCAAAATGCAATTGTTCATCAACTGCTGAATGGATAAACAAAATTCGACGATATAAACAAAAGTACCGATGCATTCTGTAACATGAATTAACCTTGAAAAGGCCTTATGTTATATGACTCCATTTATACAAAATGTTCAGAATAGGCAAATCTACGGAGGCAGAAAGTCGATTAGGGGTTGTGTTGGGCTGAAAGAAATGAAGTGTAACTATAGTTTTTTCAGGGTGATAAAAATATTCCGAAGTCATTTGTGGTGATGGTTTGCACAACTGTGTAAACATACTAAAAAACCACTGAATTGTGCACTTTAAATTGGTGAAAAGTATGTGAATTATATTTCAACAAACTGTTATAAAAAGTAAACCAGCAATTGATAAATCCAAGTTACTGCAGTTCTTCCAAATTTCTTAGGTCCCACTCATATTCCTTTAAGTGGGGTGTCCAAATGAGACTAAGGGGTTCCCAGGATGCGGAACAGTCAGTGCTAAAACTGGAAAGTCCTGAGCAAATCAGGATGAGTTTGACACCCTATCTCTAGGGGACATTCCTGAGGGACGTTGCCTGGGGTCCGCTTGACCTTAAAGCAGGAAGTTGCAGGGACTTACCTGTTCTTAGCCCAGTGTTCAGGGAGTCCCAGAGTACTGGAAAGGAACATTCTCCTTAAATCTCCTTCAGTCAATAAAACAAGCTTTATGATTAAAAAAAAAAAACGCGCAGAAGGAAAACCTTTGAGAAAATCATTCAAACATGAGTTATATTGCCACATCACAGTACTAACATTTGATGGCAGAGCATTTACACTCACTGAATATGGATTTATCTCCCTACATGTCTTCTCGGCCCTCGCAGTTATGCAGGGCTTGTGACTAGTTCTGGTCAGGCAAAAATAGCCATAGGCCCTGGTTTGGCCGCCAGGCTCCAGTTTGTCCTCCCTCTTCCCTCTTTCTGCCCCGCTTTCTTCTCGACTGCCAGCCCTGCTGATCTGCAAGGATTCCAGGTGCAGAGCCAACAGTCTCCCGTTGATTTCTTCTCCAGCTCCTGTGATCGTTTAGTCTAATCCTTATGACAAACCGTTTTCTCTGTTCCTCGCTGTGGTTCTGTTGTCCTGCTCGGACCCTCACTGGTACAGAGAGCTGCGTGATCACTGCCTGGCGTAAGGCAGTCACCTCTGTCCTGTGGCCCAATGGGATGTGTCTTTCACCAGGAACCAGGAGACGTGGCCTGAGAACTGCCATTCGCCAGCCTCTTCCAGCTTTGGCTCAAGGTGGCCTCATGGAGAGGATCCCCAGGGTTGCAGTCAGAGGGTGGCGCCTAAGGCCAGGACAACTGGAAGAGCAAGAAACCATGGACTCTTCTGGCAAGTCCTTGGCTGCCCCTGAGCTACAAGCCCGGTGGAGCCACCACACAACCCTTCTAAGTACAGCCCTTAGAATATGTTCCTGGGTGGCAAATGTGTGTTTTCTTCTACTTTCAACACAAACTCTTTTTTTTTTTTTTGAGTCAGAGTCTCACTCTGTCACCCAGGCTGAAGTACAGTGGCATGCTCATGGCTACCTCAGCCTTGACCTGCTGTGCTCAGGCAATCCTCCTGCCTCAGCCTTCCAATTAGCTGGAACTACAGGCATGTACCACCACAGTCAACGAATTTTTTTGATTGATTGTAGAGACGGGGTCTTGCCAAGTTGCCCAGGCTGGTCTTGAACCCCTAGACTCAGGCAATCTTCTTGCCTCCACCTCCCAAAGTGCTGGGAGTGCAGATGTGAGCCACCACGCTCTGCTTCCACACAAACTCTTGAGCCCTGGAGATAAAGGTGGGTCTGTGGTTCTGAGATTGTGTGTGCGTGTGTTTTTGTTTTGTTTTGTTTGTTTGTTTGAAACAGGGTCTCCTCACTCTGTTACACCAGGCTGGAGTACAGTGGCAGAATCCTGGCTCACTGCAGCCTCAACCTCCTGGGCTCAAGCAATCTTCTCACCTCAGCCTCCTGAGTAGCTGAGACTACAGGCACATGCACCACACCTGACTAATTTTTTAATTTTTTTGTAGAGACAAGGTCCCACTATGTTGCCCAGGCTGGTCTCAACTTCCTGGACTCAAGTAATCCTCCCACCTTGGCCTCCCAAAATTCTGGGGTTATAGGTATGAGCACTGTGCCTGGCCCCCAAGGTTGTTCTGATATAGGACACATTTGGAACTTAACACTTCACCTCATTTCTAACCCCTAGTTAATAGTTACTGGAAAGGCTTCCTGCAGTCTGTGTCAAGGATGTATCCTAGGGAAAGGAGCAGTTTTTAATTCAGACCCAAGAGCCTCCCTGCAAGAACCTGCAGTGGTTCCCTCCACTTCTTCTGAGGAATGGGCCTTAGGCTAAACTGCTGGTGGGCATTCACTGGGCCTTGTCCCTGGATGCGGGTCCCAGGCTGAACCTGAGAGGCCCACTGAGGAGGCTGCAAAGATAGGCCTTCCTCGTCTTCAGTGAATCACCAAGAATGAGTCTCGCCTTGGGCTGGATTGTCTGGCTCCGCCATTGCCTCTGAGTCTGGTCAGCAGGTGGGCGTTGGCCTGTCTGAACTGCCTACTGACTGCTCACATTTCCCAAGGGTTTACGGGGGCCAAAAAAGCACTTCATATGTGTTTATTTATTTTATCATTTTTTTAATTATAAAATATTTCAGACAACTACCTTCTTGCCTATGGACGAAGATTGAAGAATAATATAACGAACTCCTATGTAGCCACCATCCAGCTTCAGAAATAAAACATTAGATGTGTAGAAAAAGCCCTGTGTGATCTGCCCTGATTACGTCCCTCTGTACTCTGCTGGGGTAACCACTGCCCTGTGCTTTTATTGCACATGTACATTTTCTGAACCACGTCATAGTATTACAATAGGTAGTGTTATGTTGTATGGTCATAAGTCTCATTGAAGTGCATTAAGACTGTCTGTGTTCTGCAACTTGGTTTCTTTTTTTGAGTCGGAGTCTCACTCTGTCGCCCAGGCTGGAGAGCAGTGGCATGCTCACGTGCACCACAGCCTCGACCTGCTTGGCTCAGGTGATCCTTCTACCTTGACCTTCCAAGTAGCTGGAACTACAGGCGTGTGCTACCATGCCTGGCTTATTTTTTGATTTATTGTAGAGACAAGGTCTCACTGAGTTGCTCAGGCTGGTCTCGAACCCCTGAGCTCAGGCAATCATCTTACCTCGGCCTCCCAAAGTGCTGGGATTACAGGCTTGAGCCACCACACACAGCCTGCAACTTGGTTCCTGTCATTCCACATTATATTTGTGACAGTCGTCCCTGCAGATCTATGAGACTCCAATACATTCCTTCTCACTGTTGCCCAGTTGGTCATTGGATGGACATTCCAGTAGGCATCATTTTATTTATAACTCACAACAGTCATTTAAGGAATAAGTACCATTATCACCACCGCCTCCCCCTTTTATAGATGAGAAATCTGAGACACCAGTGGAGAGCAGCCCCCTCAAGATCACACAGCTGTCCCTCCACCTGCACCCTCACCCCCCACCACCACGACACTGGCCAGCGTGGCGCTGGTGGCAGCAACGGTGGGATGGAAGACCCTGTGGACCCTCCCCAATGGGTGGATTTCCTGCTGGGCTAATCAGGGTGAGCCCTGGGCTTATTTCTGTTTGGAAAAGTGGCATTCCCTTCCACTCCTTGCTACAAAGTCTTCCTGAGCAGTTGAGGCTCTTGGATCCTGGCTCCCACCATTCCCTGTTGGGACCTCTTGGCTCCAGTGTTCCAACCCACACATGCTCATTTGTGTGTCCATGGGGATGTCACACATACACTCAGGGCATCAGAAACTCTCCAGGTGAACCATAGAAGGTAGGCCAAGGAGCAGTATCAATAATAATGGCATTTCCCGCATTTCATGCACCTTCATGTATATATATATATTTTTTTGAGTCGGAGTCTCACTCTGTTGCCCAGGCTAGTGTGCAGTAGCACACTCATGGCCGTGGCAGAATCAATCTGTTGGGCTCAGACGATCTTTTCGCCTCAGCCTTCCAAATAGCTGGAACCTACAGGCACGTGCCACCATAAATTAGCATGGCTAATTTATCTTGATTTATTGTAGAGATGAGGTCTTGCCAAGTTGCCCAGACTGGTCTTGAACCCGTGGGCTCAGGCAATCCTCTCACCTCAGCCTCCCAAAGTGCTGGGATTATAGGTATGAGCCACTGCGTCCGGCCCATGTATATTTTCACTGGAACCTTTCAAAGACTCCAGGAAGTAATTAAACTAGGCACAAGAGTTTAAAAGATTCTAACAAACTGTCTCAGAGTTCTTACAGACACACTGAGGTTCAGAACTGCTGCTTTAGGGAGTTCATGACTTGTGCGTGTTCACTTTTGTTTTGGGTTTTATTTTTATTTATTTGTTTATTTATTATTTGTCTGAGTTGGGGTCTCTTTCTGTTACCCGGGCTGAAGTGCAGTGGCACAATCACCACTCACCACAGCCTTGACATCCTGGGCTCAGGCTATCTTCCCACCTCAGCCTCCCAAGTTGCTGGGACGACAGGCATGCACCATCACGCTCAGGCGTGTGCTACCATGCCTAGCTAATTTCTTGATTTATTGTAGAGAAGAGGTCTCTCCAAGTTGCCTAGGCTGGTCTCGAGCTCCTGGGCACAAGCAATCCTCTTGCCTCTGCCTCTCAAAGTGCTGGGATTAGAGGTGTGTGCCACCATGCCCAACAGTTTTTGTTTTTAGACAAAATTAAAAGCACCCACTGCACAACTACTGCTACTCAGTCTTCATGGCTGGGTAGCTCTCCTGCAGGTCCCTGACTGGAATACAACTAGGTTGGTTTTCTAGCAAATGCTACCTTCCAGCATAAAGCAATGCTCCTTTCAAGGTACTTTGCTTGGGAGCACACACTTATCCCAATAGTTGTCATTTTAATAATATTAATTCTTCCAATCAATGAAGCATGAGGTGTCTTTCCATTTGTTTGTATCCTCTTCAATGTCTTTCATCAGTGTTTTGTAGTTTTATTTGTACAGATCTCACTTTTACTTGTTTTGTTCTTACAGTTCTCTGATGAGCATGTCATAAAAAAACCTGGTTAGATGTAGTCACCAAGTATAAGGAAAGAAAACTAACAATTTCTAAGAAGGGACATTACAGAACTGACTAGGGTTTCAGGACAGATATGTTTACATGTAGTTTCTTAAGTGGCCTGCTGCTTCTCCCTAAGTTTAATCAGTCAAGTAGGAACTGAGCACGAGTACCATGCTGGCACCTGTGGTGGCTGGAATGTGCATAGGAATCAATAATACCAAGTCCTTCCACCCCTAGATAGTCTTCCGCACAGGGTCATATGACGTCTTGGTCAAGGGCAGGGTCCATGGACACAGTGAGAATAGTAATGGTGCTGATGATGGTGCTGATTGCTAACATGATGGAGTACTAACTCTGAGCCAAGTACCGTTCCAAGTACAAGTATTACTCATTTGATTTTTACAAATGTTATTATCCCCATTTTATAGGTGGGGAAATTTAGGCCTAGGGGAGGTGAACTAACTTGCCACACAGCTGATAGGTAGTGGAACTGTTGAGGAAGGAGGCTCTCAGGGAGGGCTTCCAGGAAGGCTTCCAGGAAAGGGGACAGCACCATGGCCATCTGGGCCATGGTCCTGTCTTGTTTGCGCTGGCTACGTGTCTCGATGGAGTCCTGTTGCTGACCTGCCCACTCTGGGCTGAGTAGCCCCAGGGAACTCTGGGTCTGCCCTGGTCTCCATCTTCCACGCTGCCCTAGTGATCATTCCCCCTCAGCCTGGCAAGAAATGGGGGCTTTTAGGTTGTTGCTGGAGCCGTGGGACTTGACATTTACACTTGTTCACAGGCTGATACGGCTTAAACAACCAACTCTTGATTTTCTGGGTGCTTCTCTTACCCAAAATAGCTGAATTATAAAAACAATGCATAGGCACGATAGAAAATGTGCAGTCATTATGCATGCAATTGGGAAGACAAGCAGAATTGATACCAGCTGCGTGTTCGTGTTGGAGGCGAAGACTCTTAAAAGGTTTGTTGATGATCTTTTGGTTCTGAAAAGTCAAGATTTTCCTGCTGGAAAAAAGCAGATTTCACAAAGGAGCCCTCATACTCTGCATATGAAAACAAAGAACCGGAGGGTTTAATAGTTTGGTGGCAGGTGAGGACCCTGAGGACACAGAGTGGGGCATGGGGACAGAGGTAAGGACATCCATCTCCCTGCTAAGAGGCAGAGTCTGAGAAGAGTATCCAGTGAGAGTTTCCCAGAAGCAGGGGCAGCCAGGACAGGTAGGAACAGAGATGCTCCTGTCGATTTCCAGTTGTCTATGGTACTATGTAGAGCTGTAGCCCCCACAGCAGGGCCTCGTGTAAGATGTTCTTTGGGGAGAATCAAGGAAAAGAGGCAGTGTTCCATATCTGGGTTAACTAGGGACAGGGAGAAGGGAACAGCTGCAGAAAGCAGGATGCCAGGGAAATCGAGAGCAGCAGGAAGAGGAAATCGGAGTGAAAATGAGAACTAAGCTCCCGGAAATTTGCAGCAACGTTGGGGGAGGGTCTTGGACTTTGCACCGTACATAGGATGAAGATTTTAGCCATCTTTATTTAAATGTGAAAAGAAAATGTGATTCTGTGAGGCTAGAAGATTTGGGGATAATAGAGATGATAGAAATATGGGCTACAGACATAAACAAATGGAAGAAAATGAAAATCCTCTTGTGTCCAGACTACATTCAACCAAAGTATAATCTCTTCTTCTTCTTCTTCTTCTTTTTTTTTTTTTTCAAAGTCTGAGTCTCACTGTCACCCAGGCTGGAGTGCAGTGGCATGCTCACAGCCACTGCAACCTCGACCTGCTGGGCTCAGGTGATCCTTCTGCCTCAGTCTTCCAAGTAACTGGAACCATAGACATGAGCTACCATGCTCGGCTAATTTTTTTATTAGTTGTAGAGAGACAATCTCACTAAATTGCCCAAGGCTGGTCTCGAACTCCTGGGGTCAGGCAATCCTCTTGCCTCCACCTCCCAAAGTGCTGGGATTATAGGCATGAGCCATCACCCCCGGCCTAATCTCTTCTTAAATCAAAACATTTATTCAAAATTTAAAGTATAGGAGGCAGGTGAAGAGAGAGTAACTCCAAACATTCCAGTGTCCCTCCTTCAGTCTGTCTTCTATATACACACACCTGTATTTCTCCATCTAATTTTTAAAGTGGGATTAATGTGCACGTCATTTTGTAGTTTGCTTTTTCCAATTCATATGATAGTATGAGCACCCTTCCATTTTAATAAATGTATATCTTCAGCAACATTTCTGGGGGCTATGTAGCATTCTGTGTGTAGACACCATAATTGACCCATTTAATTACCAAGCCAAAGGCAATGTTTTGGTCTTATCTGTGTTATGAAAGTTGACATGCTCATAGTTTAAAGAGTCAATTCTATAAACTTTACTATGAAAAATAGGAATCCCTTACCCATT
Source organism: Carlito syrichta (assembly GCF_000164805.1). Classification (NCBI taxonomy): domain Eukaryota; kingdom Metazoa; phylum Chordata; class Mammalia; order Primates; family Tarsiidae; genus Carlito; species Carlito syrichta. The sequence continues at coordinate 437,544 of NW_007240595.1, forward strand.
ATCCCTCTGTCTGTCTCCCCAGAGGCAACCATGTTCACCTCCTTTTTGGTTAATTATCTTGGTATTTAACTCTATCTCTAAATAGCTGTCTAGAATTGCTACTTGTGGATTTTTCAACCTTCATCCCTGTCCCTCACCACGAGAGATGGATGTCCTCACATCTGCCCCAATGCCCCACTCTGTGTCCTCAGGATCTTCACCTGCCACCAAATCCTTCATGCCCTTTGCTTTTTTTAATGCAGAGTATGAGCACTTCCCTTGTGTGACTTGCTTTTTCCAGCAGGAAAATCTTGACGTTTCCTACCCAAATGAAATCCAAATAATAGATATTATATCTTGCTTTATTCTTATGAAAATTGAGGATTTCAGTGGCTCATGTCTATAATCCCAGCACTTTGGGAGGCCAAGGTGAAAGGATTGCCTGAGTCCAGGGGTTCAAGACCAGCTTGGACAATTTGGTGAGACTGCATTTCTACAATCAATTGAAAAATTAGCCGGGCATGGTGGCACATGCCTGTAGTTCCACCTACTTAAAGGCTGAGGTGGAAGGATCCCCTGAGCCCAGCAGGTCGAGGCTGCAGTGGCCGGAAGCGTGCCACTGCCCTCCAGCCTGGGCGATAGAGTAAGACTCCAACTCAAAAAAAAAAAAA
>NW_007240595.1:438213-445982 GCF_000164805.1 Carlito syrichta
CGCCTGTCTGGTCGCGGTTTTATGACGACACCGCGTCGCTGCGGGTCCCTCCCCTCGCCCCGTCCCGCCCCGCACAAGGTAAGCGCGCGAGCCGGGTCGGGAGTCCGCGTGGGCGGGGCTTCCGGGCGGGCCCTAGTCCAGGATGCCGCGCGGCGGGGGCGGGGTTTCCGGGCCGGGGCTCCAGGGGGACTTCCGGACGTGGCGCCGCCGCTGGGCCTTGCTGGAAACCGGGAGAAGCACGGGGCCAAAGTTCCCGTGGCCGCGTCGCCCGGGCCTGGCGCTCCCTCGCGAGCCCGAGCCCTGCTTCCCGCAAGGCCGGCGGGGCCTGAGAGTCGGCGCCGCAGCCCCGTCTCCGTCCAGCCGGGCAGACGGGGCGGCAAGAAACCCTACGCGGGCCGAGAAGGACATCAGGGCTGGACCCGCGAGAGCGGGGACCGAGAGCCTCGGAAGAGGCCGGGAGCTGGCGGGACGCTGTGCCGGGTGCGGGCCTCTCCTGCCGCCTGCTGGCCTGCCCCTCGTGTAGGCGGCGCGGAGGGACGCATGCCACGGGTCCTGCCCTTCCCCGAGGTGTGGGAGGCCGTGTGAGCCGCCGCGGTCTCCCCACGGCGACGGCAGCCTCACCCAGTGCATTCCCGTGGTCGCACAGGCCACTGAGACAAATGGCGGCCGGCGCGGCGACTCATGCCTGTGATCTCAGCACTTTGGGAGGCTAGGCGAGAGAATTTGCCTAAGACCAGGGGTTCGAGACCAGCCTGGGCATCTTGGGGAGCCCTCATCTCTACAATAAATCAATAGTCGGGCGTGTGACGCGCGCCTATGGTTCCAGCTCTTGGAAGGCTGAGGCGGAAGGATCGCCTGAGTTTAGGAGGTCGAGGCCGCGGTGGCCGTGAGCATGCCCCTGCCCTCCAGCCTGGGCGATGGAGTGAGACTCCAACTCAAAAAAAAAAAAAGAAAAAAGAAAAAGAAAATCGAGGACTTATATAACTTTCTTTTTACATACCCAGACACATACCCTTTTCCCTATTCCCCTATCCCGATAAGAGGATATGGTAGTTTGGTTGATCCATATGTAGAGTTTCTGCTATTATGATAATATAAATGCTACTGATAGCGGTGTGCCATAGTAAAATATGATTCATTGTCCTTTCCTCTGCAAATTTTTCTTTCCCTGAAATTGTCTTGTGTTGTAAGTTGGAGTTTCTGGAAAGCAAACTCTGAGATGGAGTTTCATGTGTAAGTTGTTTATTAGGCAGTGTCCTTAGATCCACACCTATAAGCCAGCACAGTGGCTCATGCCTGTAATACCAGACTTTGGGAGGCCGAGGTGGGAGGATTGCTTGAGCCCAGGAGTTTGAGACCAGCCTGGGCAGCACAATGAGACCTTATCACTACAAAGAATCAAAATTTATCAGGCATGGTGGCACACACCATAGACCAAGCTACTTGGGAGGTTGAGGCAGAAGGATCTCCCGAACCCAGGAGGTCAAGGCTGCAGTGAGCCATGATTGTGCCACTGTATTTCAGCCTGTGCAATAGAGTGAGACAGCGTGAGAAAGAAAAATCTACACCTATGGTTGGAGGAGAAGACAATTGGAAGAAGAAGGATTGGGGAAATGTAGAGGTCAGACTGCAATGCAGGCTCAAGCCTGGCTAGCATGGCCTTTTTGAGTGGTCCTTTCAGAGTTTATTTGATTAGTTTCCTATGTCAATCACTACTTTAATTCCAAACTCCTGGCTGGCTGTCAAAATCTCTTCTCAATACATTACTTTGCGTCAGACATTCTGTGCATTCCTATCTTCTTCTTCTTCTTCTTTTTTTTTTTTTTTGAGTTGGAGTCTCACTCCCTCACCCAGGCTGGAGTGCAGTGGCACGCTCACAGTCACCGCAGCTTCGACCTGCTGGGCTCAAGCAATCCTTTCACCTCAGCCTTCCAAGTAGCCGGAATTACAGACATGTGCTACCATGCCCAACTTATTTTTTGATTTATTGTAGAGATGAGGTCTCACCATGTTGCCCAGGCTGGTTGTGAACCCGGGGGTTAAGGAAATCCTTTCGTCTTGGCCTCTCAAAGTGCTGGGATTACAGGCTTGAGCCACTGTGCCCGGTCCCTATCTTCTTAAAGAAGTCTTTCCTAGACCTTTGGACCTGCCACAGCTGAACTGGGGGTTGCCTGGTGCACACTGTTATCCTGGGCTGTATTTCATTGTCATCTTGAGTTTCAGGACTTCCCTTTGCATAGAGATTTTGAGCCTAGGCAACATAGTGGGACCCCAACTCCACAAAAAAAGAAAAAAGAAAAAATCAACTGGGCACGGTGGTGTATGCCATAGTCTCAGCTACTTGGGAAGCTGAGGCTGGAGGATCACTTAAGCACAAGAGTTTGAGGTTACAGTGTAGAAAACTCCCCTGACTCTCCCCAAAGAAAAACTATATAGAGATCTTGATCACTGTACTCCCCTGTATTGGATACATTTATTTATTTATTTATATTTTTTCAAGTTGGAGTCTCACTCTGTCACCCAGACTGAACTGCGATGGCACAATCACAGCTACTGCACTTCAACCTGCTGGGCTCAGGCGATCCTTCTGCTTCAGCCTTCCAAGTAGCTGGGACTACCAGGTGTGTGCCATCATACTCAGCTAATTTTTTAATTTACTGTGGAGACGAGGTCTTCCCATGTTGCCCAGGCTGGTCTTGAACTCCTGGGTTCAGGCAATCCTCTTGCCTCTGCCTTCCAAGTGCTGGGATTACAGGTGTGAGCCATGGCACCTGGCAGTTCCTATACTGGATACTTTTTTCCTGCACTCTATGCTTTCCACTTGGCCTTTTCCCTGTTTTAGTGATGCACATTTGGTCGTATCCCTAGAAAATAACAGTATGGAAATTTTTTGAGATCTTATATCAATGAAAATGCTGTTATTTTGTCCTTAGAGAGTTCTAGTTTGGAAAAGTGTAGGCTTCTGGGTTGGCGATATTTTACCCTAATTTTAAATGTATTGTCGCAAGCCGTCTAGCATGTACTGTTGCTATGGAGAAATCCGAAGCCATTTCGATGTCTGACCCTTTGTATGAGACCTGATTTTTCCTTCTGGAAGCACATAGGATCTTTGTATTTCTGATGACAAAAATTTTGAGGCATGTGTTTATCTTCATCTCTTATAGGCACTTAATGGGCCCTTTCAATTCACTGGGTAATTCATGGGCTTTAGTTCTGTAGATTTTTCTTAAATTATCCCCTGGGTGTTTTCCTCTCCTTCTTCGGTTTTCTTTTTCTGGAACATCTATTATTTGTATGCTCTGGATTTTATCTTATTAATCATTTTTCCCTGTCTTTTTTGCTTGTTTTTGAAAGATTTTTCAGTTTTATAATCCAGCACTTTCTTGCAAGCTTTTTCAGTTTTTAAAATGAAACATGGCCGGGTGCGGTGGCTCATGCCTGTCATCTCAGCACTTTGGGAGGCCGAGGCAAGAGGATTGATTGCCTGAGCCTAGGAGTTCAAGACCAGCCTGGGCAACATGGTGAGACCTCACTTCTACAAGTAAATAAGAAAAGTAATTGGCCATGGAAGCTCGCACCTGTCGTCCCAGCTAGTTGGGAGGCTGAGGTGGAAAGGTTACCAGAGCCCAGCGGGCGGAGGCTGAGGTAGCCATGATCATGCCACTGTACTCCAGCCTGAGCGACAGAGTGAGACTCCAACTCAAAAATAAAAATAAAAATAAATAAATAAAATGAAATGAAACATACACAAGCAACAAAGTGCACAGACAACAAGGGTACATACAGCTCAGTGAAGTATCACAAACCAAAAGCATTTGCATACTCCTGGCCAGGCCAAGGAGCAGAACATTCTTAGGCACCTACAGCCCTCTCATGCCCCTCACCGTCACTGTCTGCGTGCTTCTCCCCTACCTAGTTGCTATCCCAGCTTCCTATACACTACACTAATTTTGCTGATTCCAAAACAACACTTTGTTTCCAGTGATTTTCAAGCCTCAGTGTCTATCTGAATCTCCTGGACAATTTGTTAGAACATGTATTTCTGGGACTGTCCTTTGGAGTTTCTGGCTCAGCAGGTCTAGAGTAGGACCTAAGAGTTTTCATCTTTAACAAGTGACCCCTCAATGCTGATGACGCAGGCCTGGACCAACACTCAGAGGACTGCCACGATGTGCTTTACTTTATTGCAAATGGAATCATTCGATGTGTACTCTTTTGCTCAACATCAACTTTGTGAGATTCCTTCATGACTTTTTCTTTTCTTTCTTCCTTTTTTTTTTTTGACTTGGGGTCTTACTCTGTTGCCTAGACGAGTGCAGGACCACAATCACAGCTTACTACAACTTTGACCTTCTGGGCTCAGATGATCCTTCCGCCTCTGCCTCCCAAGTAAGTAACTGGGATGACAGGCACGTGCCACCACAGCTGGCTAATTTTTACATTTTTTTTGTAGAGATGAGGTCTTGCTATGTTGCCCAGTCTGGTTTTGCCAAGTTGGCCGGGCTTGTCTCAAACCCGTGGGCTCAGGCAATCCACTCACCTTGGCCTCCCAAAGTGTTGGGATTACAGACTGAGCCACTGAGCCCGGCCAAGTGTGGCATTTATTATGCTTGAGTTTCACAGTGCATCTTGAATCTGAGACTTTGTCTTTTGTCATTTTTGGAGAGTTTTCATCCACTACCTCTTTTGATACTGCTTTTTCACATTTTTTTCTCCTCTCCTTCCAGGATTCCATATACACACATGTTAGATCTTTGTACTGTACCTTGTATGTATTTTATGTTTATTTCTGTTTTCAATTCTTTTGTCTTTCCACAGACTTTCGTCTGACCTGTTTTCCAATTCACTTCCGCTGCTGTTAAACCTATTCACCAATTTCTTTCCACTGTATGTTTCAGTGGTTTGTTAGAATTCAGGTAAGGTTTGATAAGGGCCTGGCTCTATTTCTCTGATATACTCTGGACTCTTCTCTCCTCTGTGAATGAGCTTTGCCCTCAGGTTTGCTTCACTTATGGTAGCAAGATGGAAGCAAGGACTACTTGTTCCCTTATCACATCAAGCAAGTGTGAGTGTGCTTTTGTATCAGCAATCCAAGCAAGAATCTTGAGATTCATCATGATTCTTCTGGCTTTGTTAACACACCTGCCCTTGGACCAACATCTATGGCCAGGAAGATGGAATGTGCTAATTGATCTAATTAGAGTTTGTCCTGGAGCTGAAATTGGGATCAGTTTTCCAAAGACATGTGTTGTTTAAAGGAGAGGTGGCTACCAAATGAAATTAACAAATGAGAAGCTGGGCGTTGATAGGAAGAGAGACCAAATGGTGTGTGCTTATAAGGCAAACAAAAAATGTTTACTCCATCTTTCAGTGAGCACAATGAGCTTAAAGCCTTGACTACTCTTGGAGCCTGTACAGCACAAACAGATGTTGGCTGAAGTTGCCCCAATTTCCCAGGGACTGAATGACTTTCCGTGATGGATTTGTTTGTTGGTATACCTTTCTGAATCAAGAACCTCACAAGCTATGAAATGGCATTTCTAAGCTCTCTTGCATTTAGTGTCCTGGATGTGACTTACTTTCTGTCAGTGAGATGTACTCATGTGAAATTCGAAAAAAGCCGGGCTCGGTGGCTCAGCCTGTAATCCCAGGTTGAGGTGAGTGGATTGCCTGATCCCACAGGTTCGAGACCCACCTAGGCAACTTGGCGAGACCTCATCTCTACAACAAATCAAAAAATCAGCCGGGCGTGGTAGTGCGTGCCTGTAGTTCCAGCTACTTGAAAGGCTGAGGCGGAAGGATCGTCGGAGCCCAGCAGGTTGAGGCTGGGGTGGCCAGGAGCGGCTACTGCACTCCAGTCTGGGCGACAGAGTGAGACTCCAACTCAAAAAAAAAGAAAAAAAAGAAAGAAATTCGAAAAGTAGAACTGAGGCAAGGTTGTTTTCCAACTGCCTGTGGCTTTGTTTTTGCTTATAAGAAAGGTTGTGAAGATGAATCTGTAAACTAGCTTATAGATGCGGAGAAGCAGTGGTTATGATGACAACTTCCTTGTCTTGATTCTTGAGAGGTTAAGTTATATGTTCAAGGTCACATGGATAACAAGTGACAGAGTTCAAGCTCAGGTGTTTGAATTCATAGGTATTCAATGAGTTTGCTTCTTGGTTGCTGCGGAAGTAGCAGCTTCTCCAATGGGTCAGTTCTGTTTTCTGCTGAGAATCCTTCCTGAAGTCTCATCTAGAGCTCACCCCTTCAGAAGTTTCAATCATTTTGTAAGCTCTCCATTCTCTCTATTATATACCTTTCTGCTTAAAATATCTAGAGTCGTTTCGGTTTCCTGCACTGAAACCTTCTCACTAGCATCATAAGGAAAACACCCTTCTGGGATCTGGACTGAGCTAGCTTATCTCCAAAAATTCCAGGTGTCCTAATTACAATCACACCAGGGGTATAGATTAATAACCAGGTTTCTCCCAACAAGCAGGGGCAAGTACCTGTTGTTTGGCACAGTTGTGGATAGCCTGAATGGAGGAACTCAGGAGCTCCAGCATGGGCTGGGCTGAGCTTCCTGGGGCCCACTAAGTGGGTGGGAGTGGGAATCCTTTTACTGCGTGCCTCCTCTGGGCCAGAGCCTGCACTCAGTGCTTCACAAACATCGTCTCACCCACAGCTCACCACAGCCTTGCAAAGCAGGTGTGATTATCCTCAGTTTACATATGGGGAAACTGAGACTCAGGCTCAAGCGACCTGTCCAAGATCCCATAGAAAATAAGTGATAGAATCAGAGTTCATATTCAGAGCTCTCTGCATGCTCAGCCTATACTTGCATTTTTATAGCCTCTTCTCTTTTCCTAATTATAAAATAAATGCAAGTTCATTGTATAAACTTTGGCTTCATCCCTTTGGTATCATGGTAGCAAGATGGAAGCAGGGGCTATTTCTTCTTCTTCTTCTTCTCCTTCTTCTCCTTCTCCTTCTCCTTCTTTTTCTCCTTCTTCTTCTTCTTCCTTCTCTTCTTCCTCTTCTTCTTCCTCTCCTCCTCCTTTCTATTATTATTATTATTATTTTTGAGTTGTGGTCTCACTATGTTGCCCGGGCTAGAGTACAGTGACAAAACATGGCTCGACCTTCTGGATTCAAGCAATCCTCCTGCCTCAGCCTCCTTAGTAGCTGGGACTACAGCCTTCTGGGTAGCTGGTGCATGCCACCAACCCGACTGATTTTTTTTATTTTTTTATGTAGAGACAAGGTCTTGCTATGTTGTCCAGGCTGATCTTGAACTCCTGGGCTCAAGTGATCCTCTTGCCTTGGCCTCTCAAAATGCTGGGATTATAGGTGTGTAACACTGCACCCGACACAGGGTTATGTTTACAGATGTATCTACATAATTCTGAAGTTCCTATTTTTTTTGTCATATATCATGTGTTTTTGATGTAAGATGTATGAACTCTATTTTCCCTCTTTTCTTTTTCTCTTTATTTTCCTTTTAGGACTGGTATAAACAATATTTCAAAAATAAACAATTGACAAGTTGGCTTTGTGCTGACTTATTAATAAGTGAAAAGGCTTTGCCAGTTACCTGCAGTGAAACTGCAAATGGATCATTGTAAAAACTCACAGGTCAGCCGGGCTCGGTGGCTCAGCCTGTAATCCTGTGACTTTGGGAGGCTGTGGTGAATGGATTGCCTGAGCCCAAGGGTTCGAGACCCACCTGGGCAACGAGACCTCATCTCTACAATAAATAAAAAAATCAGCTGGGCATGGTAGCACAC
>NW_007240595.1:446101-458702 GCF_000164805.1 Carlito syrichta
GGTGGCCGGAAGCGTCCACTGCACTCCAGTCTGGGTGACCGAGTAAGACTCCAACTCAAAAAAAAAAAAAACCTCACAGGTCACATCTTAACTGGTTATCTTATTAATAGGCTTTGTTAGCTAATTTAAAAGGATTATGGCATTTGTAATATCAGTGACCTTTTTTTTTTTGAGTTGGAGTCTCACTCTTGTCGTCCAGGCTGAGTGCAGTGGCACGCTCATGGTCACCACAGCCTTGACCTGCTGGGTTCAGGCGATCCTTCCGCCTCAGCCTTCCAAGAAGCTGAAACCACCGATGCACGCCACCATGGCCAGCTAGTTTTTGTGATTTATTGTAGAGACAAGGTCTCACCAAGTTACCTAGGCTGGTCTCCAATCCTCAGGCTCAGCCAATCCTCTCGCCTTGGCCTCCCAAAGTGCTGGGATTACAGGCTCAGCCATTGCACCTGGCCATCAGAAATCTTATATGATGATTTTAACCATATGAAATCATACTGACCAATGTGTTTGTGTGCTTGTGTATGTGTATTTTGATTGCCTGTTCTCTTCTCACAGGCTATACGAGATAGTTACCAATGTTGCCATAAAGTGTTAAAAGATGTTATCCGTGGCCTGTTTAGCTGCAATTGGTATGGAAGGATTCATCATGATCGTGCCCACAATTCTAAGGCAGGAGTTGAAGGTCAGCACTGTACTCGGTGACTGAAAATGAACTAGGAGTAGACGTCACATTGAAAAAAATCCCATGTGATGAACGTCACGATTCTCAAAGATGGCTGGGATCTGGAAGTCACTCAATTTTAGGTTACTTTGGCAGTTATGACAATACAAGACATCTCCCCGCCTGGGCAACTTAGTGAGACCTCATCTCTACAATAAATCAAAAAACTAGCCAGGTGGGGTAGCGCGCGCCTGTAGTTCCAGCTGCTTGGGAGGCTGAGGCGGAAGGACCGCCGGAGCCCAGCAGGTTGAGGCTGTGGTGGCCGGGAGCGGCCACTGCACTCCAGTCTGGGGGACAGAGTGAGACTCCAACTCAAAAAAAAAAACAAAACCCAAACTTCAAGATGACTGTCTATTTGTCCCAATGCCATTTATTTAGTGATCCATGTCTTCTCCAATGACTTGAGATGTGAGCTTTATTATATCGTATCTATCTATGATTTTGAGACTATTTCTGGATATGCTATTCCACTCCATTAGCCAGTCTATTTAGATGCCAGCATTATTTTGTTTTTTAAAATTAATTAATCTTTTAATCTTCTCTAGTTTTTTTTTAAGATATGGATTTGGTTTTTTGTTTGTTTGTTTTGCTTAAGTTCACTCTGTTGCCCAGGCTGGAGTGCAATGGCATGACCACAGCTCACCGCAGCCTCAACTTCCTGGGCTCAGGCAATCCTTTCACCTCAGCTTCCCAAGAAGCTGGGATTACAGGAGCGCACCACCATGCCTGGCTACTTTTTAACTTTTGTAGAGTTGAGTCTCACTATGTTGCCCAGGCTGGGCTCAAGCAATCCTTCTACCTCAATCCCTGAAGAGCTGGGATCACAGGTGCGAGCCACCGCGCCTTGTGTAGTTTTTCTTTTTCACATTTTTATTGTTATTCTTGCATCTTTCTTTTTCTATATGATCTTTAGAATCAATTTTTCTAGTATAATAAGCATATTTGTGTATTTATTGGATCACATTAAATTTTTGAATTAAGTTGGGGAGAACTGACATCTTTATGATGTTGAGTATTCCTATCAAAGAACATGTAATGCTTCCAACTGTTCAGGTTTTCTTTTGGGTTGCATTTGGCAGTGCTTTAAATTTTCTTCATATAGGCCTTGAACATTTCTTGCTAAGTTTATTGCCAGGTATTTAATTTTTTATATTATTTATTCTATCACATCATTTATATTGATAAAACTTGATTTTTGTATATTAATTCTGTTCCCTACTAATTTACTGTATTTTCTTTTTGCGTGTAGTAGGTTTTTAGTGTCTTTTCTTGGGATTTCAAGATATACAATTATGTCGCTGCAATATTTCTTCTCTTCCAATTTTTATACCTCTAGTTTATTTTTGTCTCATTGATTTGGCCAATATGTCCAGTGAGATGTTAAATAATGTTGAAGTGATTGTCATTGTCCTTATTCAGAGCTTAATGAAAATGTTTCTAGTGCTTCCTCATTAAGTTTGATGTTGGCAGCTGGGCTCGATGGCTCAGCCTATAATCCTACACCTTTGGGAGGCTGAGGTGAGTGGATTGCCTGAGCCCGTGGGTTCGAGACCCACCTGGGCAACCTGACGAGACCTCATCTCTACAATAAATCAAAAATTAGCTGGGCATGTTCGTGTGCGCCTGTAGTTCCAGCTACCTGGAAGGCTGAGGCAGAAGGATCGCCGGAGCCCAGCAGGTCGAAGCTGCAGTGGCCAGGAGCGGCCACTGCACTCCATTCTGGGCGACAGAGTGAGACTCCAACTCAAAAAAAAAAAAAAAGTTTGATGTTGGCTTTTGGGAGAAGATAAATTTCTTTTTTCAAAAGTATCTCTCTTTGTCTTATTGGATGCTTTTATCAAGAATATTGTTTCAAATGCCTTTTAATATCTGTGAAGATGGTCATATAATTTTCTTCCCCAAATTTATTTATTATGATTCATTATATAAGTAGATTTCATAATATTAAACCATCCTTGTACCCTGAAATATATCCCACTTAGTTATTTTGCTGAATTCTGATTGCTAATTTTTTATTGAGGGTTTTTAATTGATGGTTATAAGTGATATTGATCTATTGTTTGCTTTTTTGTATACAGTATTAAAACTTTCTGTGAACTTGCTTAACAGAAAGACTTTGAAAGTTTTTCTCTTTCTCAGTGCTCTGAAACCATTAAAAAAAACTGGAATATTTACTTTAAAAAAGTTTGTTAGGATTCTCCCTGTGAAATTATCTAGGCCTGCTGCTTTCAGGAGTAAGTAGCTCTTGAAAACTTTCTATTTCTTCCATACAAATTAGTCTCCATCATTTTTCTCTCTTGAGATCAGTATTGTGTGCATGGCTCTTCTGCTATTTTGAAATCCTGGAGTTTTCTTCTTGTGGTTGCCTTTATAATAATAACCTTCTTGATGTCTTTTCTTTAGATAGTATCAATGAATTCCCTATTAGGAGAATAATAAAACTAGCTCATATCCTAATACTTTATTCTTGAGAACCTGAATTCACTCTTTCAGTAAACCTCTGCTGAGTGTCCACTGTGTTCCAGGCCTGGCTGAGAGATGAATCGCAGATCCCACCCGCCCTTGTGAGCTCAGAGTCCATAAGGTGGGAAGGTGGCCAGTATTCAGAAGAGAAGTATGTATTCCAGGCTGGGAGGAGGTTTGTTAAGAAAGATTCTGGGAAAGTAGGTGATACTGAAACGAGTCTCAAAGGATGAGCTGTGGCCAGAAAGAGCATGTGAGGTAGAGAGACTGGTCAAAGGCTTGGATTTGTGGTACTTTCGGAGACGGTGAGCAGTTCAGGAAGGCTGGAAATAAGGTATACTTGCACAAGAGATGGGGCCTTACGAGGCTCGAATGAAAGACAAGAACCAAATTACAAAGGCTCCTGAATGCCATACCCAGGCGTAAGGTTGGCTTTCATGGCGTGCAACTTGGGCAGCCAGACAGATAGGGTCCTATTCTCAGAAGGCTCCTATGTTTGGTGTTGTGTCCTGCTGTCGCCATCTTGAAATTCCTAAATTTCATCTTTGAACTTTGTAACTGAAGCCTAGTGGGACAATGGTGTATGCATGTGAGTAGTAGAGATACACTGTCTGACAGTGCTGGCAGACAAGGACTCGGGCCTGACTTTCTGGAGCACATGAGCGTGCCTCTGGAAAAGTCCACAGCACCACGTGGCACAAGGCTGGACCCGGGGCCCATACTGTTTGCTGCGACAGTGGCCTCGGTGGCAGTGGCCATAGAAGAAAGAGGGTCTCTGCATGGGGACAGTGCTGAGACCCTTGGTGGGAAGACAGCTTACCAATCTATCCTCAGACCCTGTTCCTGTGACGACTGGCCTGAGCACTGGAATAGGAATTGCCAGCAGTCAGGCAGTAAGATTTGTCAGTAAATTATTAAAAAATAAAAGCAAACACATGGACATTGCAATAAAGCATAGCAGAGAGTATTAGGATTCTTTGTAGCATTTAGTGTCTCTGATTATTAAAACTACTGTAACAGTGCAAAGCAAATATCTGCAGACTTAGAAACAGAAACCGAATATAAAAATCATTGCATTAGAAGAAAAAGAACACTATTGTCATAGGAAGCTTCAGGTTAACCAATTGTAAACAAGGAAGACAATTTTAACATTAATTTTTCTTTGTAATTAAAGATACAACAATATACACATAAACAGATGTTCTGAATTATTTACAAATCATGAAAACACTTTCCGTTTCTTATTTGACACCCCACACATTAAAGAAAATGTCAAAGAAAACATCAAAATGACATTGTATAAATGTACATTAAAATTAAATTCGAGGCCGGGGGCAGTGACTCAAGCCTATAGTCTCAGCACTTTGGGAGCCTGAGGCAAGAGGATTACCTGAATCCAAGGGTTTGAGACCCGTCTGGGCAACTTGGCGAGACCTCATCTCCCCAATAAATAAAAAAATTAGACAGGTATGATGGCACATGCCTATAGTTCCAGCAACTTGGAAGGCTGAGGCGGAAGGATTGCCTAAGCCCAGCAGGTCAAGGCTGTGGTGGCCATGAGTGTGCCACTGCACTCCAGCCTCGGCGACAGAGTGAGACTCCAACTCAAAAAAAAAAAAAAAAAATCCAAATTTACACAAAAGTGGTTTGTATGAAGAGTTAAATCTTCCTAGAAAAATAATTCCTCAAGAATCATCAGTTCTAGATGTACTAAACAAGTCCAAAAACAGTTGGATCCAGTAACGGTTCCAATAACATTTGCATTACTAGAAAGTTCCTTCTGAAAATGAAAAATCATAAAAAATTATTTGTCAGCTTCATTTGCCAAGAACAATCGGTGTGCCTTAAATGATATTGATTGAAAAGGAAAATCCTAAAAGTATAAATTTTGATGAACTTTTTTATTTTTGCAGAAAAGTGATTTGTGTAAATGATTTTGCCAACAAATGAGCCAGGAAAATCTTATGATCAATCAAAATATCACATTTCTTATTTGTTGCATTATATAAAGTTATGACACAAAATAATATTTTTGCAGTTTATAAGTTTATATTTTTACTTATGTTACCCATTATGTTTTACATTATATATATAATTATTATATAATAATAATTATATGTTAATAATTATATATAATAATTATATACAATATATAATAATAATTATATATATATAATTATTATTTTTTGAGTTACAGTCTCACTCTGTTGCCCAGGCTGGAGTGCAGTGGCATGCTCACGGCCACCGCAGCCTCGACCTGATGGGCTCACGTGATCCTTCCACCTCAGCCTTACAAGCAGCTGGAACTACAGGCATGCATACACCATGCTTAGCTAATTTTTTGATTTACTGTAGAGGTGAGGTCTCGCCACTCAAACCCATAGGCTCAAGCAATCCCCTTGCCTCTGCCTCCCAAAGTGCTGGGATTAGAGGCGTGAGCCAAATAAAATAATTTTTAAGGGAAAAAACTGTTTTTAGTAACTTTAATAGCACTTTTCCCCTGCTTTTTGGTTAAGGGGACATTTGCCCTGCAAATTGTGTAGCTGGTTCTACTCCTAAGTTTGGACTATGATATAGGTAATATAGGTGAAGGAACACCAAAGGGTTTTAAGCAGAAATTGTCATATTCATATTTTGGAAGATGTGTTGAGAATGAATACCCATTATGTCTCACCTGTTCTGGTGGGGTGTAGTTTGCCTATGTGTCTCCCGTAGGGCCTAGCACTATGCCTGGCACACGTATGGGCTATGGAGGGCAATCGTTAGGAAGGGAGAACTGAAGGTAGACTTCCTGGCATCGACTCCTAGCCTGCCACCTACTAGCAAGTCCACATCTGTAAATATGTCCACATCTGTAAATATGGATTATGATGGTAGCTACTTCACAGAGTTTTTATGAGGATTATATGAGGGCATAGAAAGTAAATAGAACAGTGTCTGACATTTAGTATTCATTCAAATATCAACTTTTATCTTTGTTCTTTTTGAGACAGGTTCTTGTGCTGTTGCCCAGGCAAGAATGCAGTGGCGCGATCACAGCTCATTGTAGCCTCAAACTTCTGGGCTCAGGCAATCTTTCTGTTTCAGTTTCCCAAATAGTTGAGACTACAGATGGGTGTCACCATGTTCAGCTAATTTATTTTTGTGTGTGTGGAGATGGGGTCTTGCTATATTGCCCAGGCTCATCTCAAAGTCCTGGCCTCAAGCGATCCTGCTTGGTCTCCCAAAGTGCTGGGATTACAGGCATGAGCCACTGAACCCGGCCTATTTTCATTTTTAAGTAAATATTTGTTGGAAGGATTTTGAGGCTTCTGTAAGCATAAGAGAATGTCGGTGCAGTTTTAGAAGCATTGAAGAAATAAATAGAGTCTTGGCATTTATACCAAGATGACATTAATTTTGTGAAGAAAATAATCATTTATTATTTAGGCTCCTGAGAGGATTCAACCTTTACCCAACTATCTTTTCTCCACCATATTCAGAGGATCACCTAAGGGAGGCTTGTATAGAACTAAATAGGAATACTTTTTGGCTGTGGAAAATAGAAAATCTAATTTTAAAAAAGTGAGAACCACTTCACATACATTAGGATGGCTATTACTTTAAAAATGGAAAATAACAAATGTTGGTGAAGATGTGGAGAAACCGGAACCCTTGTGCATTGCTAGTGGGAATATGAAATGGTGCAGTTGTTAAGGTAAACAATATGGTAGTTCCTCAAAAAATTAAAAATAGAATTACCCTATGATCCAGCAGTTCCACTTCTGTACATACGCAAAAAATAATTGAAAGCAGGGACACACAGAAGATATGTGTACATCTGTCTTCATGGTAGCATTGTTCCCAAAGCCAAAAGATGGAAGCACCCCAGGTGTCCATTGACAGATGAATGGATGGACAAAAATGTGGTTTATACATACAGCGGAATAGTATTTATCTATAAGAAGGAAAGGAGCAGCTGGGCTCGGTGGCTCAGCCTGTAATCCTGCGCCTTTGGGAGGCTGAGGTGAGTGGATTGCCTGGGCAACTTGGCGAGATCCCATCTCTACAATAAATTAAAATGAGCCGGGTGTGGTAGCGCGCACCTGTGGTTCCAGCTACTTGGAAGGCTGAAGCGGAAGGATCGCCAGAGCCCAGCAAGTCGAGGCTGCAGTGGCCGAGCGGCCACTGCACTCCAGTCTGGGTGACAGAGTGAGACTCCAACAAAGAAGGAAAGGAATTCTGACAGGCTACAACACAGACGAAACTTAAAGGCATCATGCTAAGTTAAATAAGCCAGTCACAAATACTGTTTTATTCCACTCATATGAGATTCTTAAAGAAGTCAAATTCATAGAAAGAGAAAATAGAATGATGGTTGCCTGGTAGAGTGAAGTCGGGGAGGGGGTAGACAATTTATTTTTCTTGGGTATGGAACGTCAGTTATACAATACGATAAAAGTTCCGGCAGTGATAGTTACATAACAATGTGAATATACTTAATGCTACTGAACTGTACACTTAAAAAAGACTAAAATGGGCTGGGAGCAGTGGCTCATGCCTGTAATCCCAGCACTTTGGGGGCCAGAGGCGAGAGGATTGCCTGAGTCCAAGGGTTCAAGACCAGTCTGGGCAACTTGATGAGACCTTATTTCTACAATAAAAAAAATAAAAATTAACCAGGCATGGTGGCCCATGCCTGAGTTCCAGCTACTTGGAAGGCTAAGGCAGAAAGATCACCTAAGCCCAGCAGGTCGAGGCTGCAGTGGCCATGAGCATGCCACTGCACTCCAGCCTGGGTGACAGTAAGACTCTGAATCAAAAGAAAAAAGTGTTAGCTTTTATATTATGTATACTTTACCACAATTTTTAAAAATAAAAATAATTCCACCAGTTCAAACATCAAGAAAATGTACTGATACATGTAACTGGAGGTCCTGAGGTAGGGAGTGTCTCCTGGTTGGCTTCTCAGTGTTTGTCTTGACTTAACCTCCTGGAGGAGGTGGTATCGAGATGACTGCCACAGTTTCTCATCCACCACACCGCATCACAAGGAGGAAAAGAGGCCCTTCCATTCCAGTCTTTCAAGCAAAGGGCCTGAGATTCACTCTAATTGGAATAATGTCATGTGCTCATCCCTGAGTCAATGACTGTTGCAGGGGAAATGGAAGGAAAGATATTGATTGTCTTAAGTCAACTCTAGAGCCTGAGGTTGGAGATGGGGCAGCTTCCCTCCCTGGGACGCTGCTACCTGGGGGAGGGGCGAATATCTGCTAGGAAGGGGGAAGGAGCAGATGGAAATGGGCAAGCAACCAGAAAATACACTACCTCATATCCAGACTTATTGAAAAAGTTTTTCAGGCAGTATGGAAGCCATCCATGGAAGATAAATGAATGTGTGTGCAAGAGCAGAGAGTTTTCTTTTTTGCATTAGTTCCTAGGACCTGCTAAATTGAAAACACAAGTATTTTCATGCATGCCTCATTGCTCTGGTGGGAACATCTAGTAAACATCTTTTTCCTTGGAGTAGATGATATGTATTAATCAAGATGTTGCATCTCGTTTTTTCAAATTTGTTGAGACCACTTCTTCACATCTTTCAGGTCAAGGGAACAACATGAGCAAAAAAAGAGATGTGTAAGGAAGGAGAAAAATGACATATTAATAGTACAAGGAGTTTGGTGTTGCTGGACCAAAGTCTGTGGGTGAAGGAACGGTAGGAGAGAAGGTTGGAAAAATTGAATGGGATCAGATCCTGAAGGTCATTGGCTAGGCAGTGCTTGTTGCAACTTATTATTATATTTCACAGACAAGGCCTCTCTTTGTCACCCAGGCTGGAGTGCAGTGGCACAATCATAACTCACTGCAGGCCTGAACTCCTAGGCTCAAGTGATCATCCTGCCTCAGCCTCCTGAGTAGCTGGGACTATAGGTACATGCCACCTTTCCAGGCTAATTTTTTTTTTTTTGGTAGAGACAGTCTTGTTATGTTGCCCAGGCTGGTCTTGAACTCCTGTCCTCAAGCTATCCTCTACCTCAGTCTACCAAACTGTTGGGATTATAGGCATGAGTCCCTATGCCTGGCCAACGGACTTATTGATATAAAATATACATACAGTGCATGAAGTGCCTTAAGCTTAATCCAATATTCCAACACATTTTAACTTATGTATAAGCCCATATAATCAACATGCAGATCAAGAGCTGGAACTTTTCTAGCATTCTGGAAGCTTCCCTCATGCTCCTTCCCAGTCAGTGCTCATCCCTATAGGGAACTGCTATCCTGGTCTCTATCACGATTAATTAGTTCTTCCTGGAGTAAAATTTCATAGAAGTGGAATTATACAAGAATACCCTTTTATGTCTGGCTTTCTTCTCTCAACACAATGTTTGTGAGATGCCTCAGTTGCCTGTATCAGAGTTTGTTCATTTTAATGTTCCCTACTATTCCAAAGAATGAATATTCTACAGTTTGTTCGTTCTCTGGTTGATGGACATATGGGTTATTTTCAGTTGGGGCTAGTGCAAATATGGCTGTTATGAACACTTTCGTGTGTGTCTTTTTGAACACACACGCTCATTTCTCATGGATATGTACCTGGAAGTGGGTTGGCATGTTTTGCATTAGTAGATACTGCCCAACAGTTCTCCAGGGTGATTGTATATTTTGGACTTTAGTCTGAGGAAGACTGGGAGTGATGTGATGAAATTTACATTTTACTCTGGCAGTCACTGTATTAGATGTAAGGAAGGGGGATGTAATCAATGAGACTGTAGACAGATAACCAGTGAGGAATCACAGACTAGGTGTAACAGACAGGTGAGGGATGATGAGGCCCTGAGCTCAGGCAACAGGCATGGAGGAAGAGAAGGGTTTCAAGAGATGGTGAGGAGTTAGAATGATCTGAATGTCTGGATGTGGTGGGAAGGGAAAGAAGGGAGTCTTGGATGACTGTCAGATCTCTGACTTTATGTTGACAGAATGGTGGTGCCCTTCTTTAAGAGAGAGACCATTTGAGAAGGAGCGGGTTTGAGGAAGATGAGCTTTGTTTTGACCATGTTGAATCTGAGGGACCTACAGGAGATCAAAATGGTATCCAGTAGGCAACTGGATCAAGATGGTATTCAGTAGGCAACTGGATACATGGGACTGAAGCTAAGGGGATGAACCCAGGCTGGCGGTTTATATAATGCCACCAAGGAGATGAGTGAACTATCCAGGGAGAGGGAATAGAAAGAGGATCCCCAGAAGATGACCAAGAAGGCATTTCCTGAGAGGTGAGAGGAAAGCAAGGAGCTTGCCTGCTGTGATGAAAACCAAGGGAAGGGAAGGTTTTCCTAAGGGAGAAGTCGTCCCCATCTCGAAGGCTGCTGAGGAGTCAAGAAAGATGGGCCATGAATGGTGCTAAGGACACGCAGGGCCCGCCACTGCCAGTCTTTCTTTAGCCTTACAGGTGGGCTACCCCCCATCTCTGCACATCCCCAGCAAAGCCTGGTTCAAGGTCTCGCTGCAGAGTGTGGGGGGAGGGGGAGGAGGAGGAAGAATGAGATTCAGCCTCCGTCCAGAGACAGTGCCTGTGGCCTTTCTGAGAAGTTTGTGGGGACCTCGGGTGGACAATAGAGGAGAGACGGCAGCTAGTGCAGGGCCAACAGGTACCTCCAGACACTGAAAACATTGACATTTGGATGTAATTTTCCCCTGGAGTCTTTCCTCTATGGAAATTCCCCGTTGTAAACCATATTGACTTACATCTCAAGTGTCCGAAAGGTTGCCCAGGAGTCTGGGAGCTGAACAGCTGAAAGCACGTTTGTATGGAAGTCAGGGCAAACAAAATAAGATTCAGAACATTTTTTGAGATCTGCACCAGTGGTGAACTTTTCCGGGAAACGTGACAAAAACTGACCCTCTTAGGCAAAAAAGAAAGCAAGCAAGCACTGGGTCTTATCACTATTAATGTGCATCTTTACTGAAACATAAAGTTAGGGCAATGGTGAGAGAAAGAACAGCACGTATTATTTCTTCACCAGGCGCAAGGGGGTGGAGGAGGCTCCCCCTAGAGTTTAATGGGCAGCTTTATGTATTTATACTCTTTGACTGGAGCGAGCTAAAGAGGTCTGTGCCACACAATGGGCAGTTTCTAGTTGGATTTTAAAAGAAATAACTTTGATCATTTCAAAAGCAATGAAGCCTGATGCAGCAGAGAGAAAAGAAGGAGGTAATTTATGGCTACCATTAAGGACACAAAGACAAAGGCGGAGAGAACTTTTCACTAAGTGAAGATTTATAAATGTGTAAAAACCACCCTTATGACTAGAAATAGCTAAGTGTCTCTCTCAGCACCAAACAAAAGGGGGCGGTGTGGGGGGGCACAGAAGACAGAAAGAAGGATGCAACCTGCCCACCTTCCCTGGGGATGAAAAGGTCAAAAAGAAAAATAACCTCAGAAAAGTTATTTTCTCAGATATCTTCATCAAGCAGCAACACCCCAAAAAGGCAGTCTCAGCCTGGGCCCCACCGGCATGCGAGGGGGCTGGGGAGGCTGACAAGAGGTGCTCAGAGTGCAGAAGGAGAGAGTTCTGGGCAGCAGACAGGCCCCGGGAAGACATAAGTATTTTTGTGCACGAGTTAGGTGGGGCTTTTTTGAGATGATTATTTTTTTCTGGTCACCAGAAAAAAATTGTGTGTGTGTGTGTGTGTGTGTGTGTGTGTGCGCGCGCGCGCGTGTATTCACGGGAAGACTCAGTGCAGAGAAGGTCAAAGAACATTAACATCCCTGAGTATGATGTTTGGTTGCATCTAGGAATTGTTACTATCTTTGTCCCTAGAGTGACGCCGAGTGTGGAGGGATCCAGCAGTCTGTGCCTTGGGTGATATGAGACCCTGAGTAGAGTTCCCTTGTCAGGACGGTCCTGCTTGGAGGACCAAGTGGCAGGCGCTGCCTGTATTTGCCTCTGGCCAGACCTGATGCCTTGGGGTTCCGGCGCTCATAAATGCCACCTCTGCCCCGGGCAAAGTTGGGGCTGTCTCTTGTCCCTGGTGGCTCACCCTTGAAGGGTAACTCCCTTTCCCTTCACCGTTTAAGCTGCCCTGAAGATACTTGTAACTGGCTTGCTGTGATGCTGCGTCCAGCAGTGTGCCAGAGAGAGGGCAGCGTGCCTCGCAGCGGGACACGGGGGCCAGCGCCCCCAGAGGGCTGTGGGGTGGGGGATCAGAGCGGGCCCGGGCTGGGCAGTACAGAGAAGGGGGCAGCCTGTGTGCTGGGGTCTCCCTCTCTACTCAGTGGCTGTTTTCTCGAAATGGC
Source organism: Carlito syrichta (assembly GCF_000164805.1). NCBI lineage: Eukaryota > Metazoa > Chordata > Mammalia > Primates > Tarsiidae > Carlito > Carlito syrichta. Next base: position 458,566 of record NW_007240595.1, read on the forward strand.
CCGTCGGAGGGTCCGAAGCTTGCGGTAATCTCCCAGTCTCCGCACTCCCACCGCCCAGTGGAAAGCCCCCAGACGGCTTTGGGGTCTGGGGACCACCCAGGACACTTCTGAGAGCCCCGTGCCCGAATACTTCGCCT
>NW_007240595.1:459419-466840 GCF_000164805.1 Carlito syrichta
CCCCGGGGCGCCGGCGAGTCCGACTTTCGCCTGCCGGGCCGGGAGGAGGGTCCCGCTCTTCGCTGTGTCGTTGGGGAAACTGAGGGCCCGGGCGGGGCGCATCCGTGAGGCCGGGGCAGCTTTGCCCCTCTTTCTTCGGGGGCCGGGAAGTTCTCGCGCTGGCTTCGGGGTCGGCTCCGGGGACTTTTCTATCTGCGGAACGGCGGCTGTCTGAGATCTGGGAATTCCTTGAAGCCCCAGCGCGCCCGGGATTTCAGCAGCCGGGCATAAGAACTCGGGACATCTGCACTAGCCCGGCTTGCCATAGCTTCAAAACTTTTTTTCTTTTTTTTTTAGTAGGAGTTTCACTCTGTCGCCCAGGTTGGAGTGCAGTGGCATGCTCACGGCCACCGCAGCCTCGACCCTGGCCTCAGGTGATCCTTCCGCCTCAGTCTTCCAGGTAGCTAGAACTACAGGCGTGCGCCAGCACACCCAGCAAAATTTTCTTGATTTTATTGTAGAGACGAAGTCTCACCAGGTTGCCCAGGCTGGTCTCGAACCCCTAGGCTCAGGCAGTCCTCTCGCCTTGGCCTCCCAAAGTGCTGGGATTACAGGCTTGAGACTCTTTTGTTTTTAATTAACGCCCTGTAGTGGTCTCAACCCAGGAAATACTCTGACAGTGCTGGCTTCCAGGCTGGGAGGATGGACAGGGGCGGGTGGGGGACGCTGTCTCCACTTTGTGACATCTGAGCGCTCAGGATGGTGTTTGCCCAGAACCCAGGGCGGGCTTACTCCCCCCCCCCCCATGCCCTGAACCCTGGGAAAGCTGACAGACAGCTGCTGGCTTTCAGGGCTGTGGTGCCAACCTAGGCCTTCCTTCTCTTAGCAGGCATTTGCCATTGCATACTCGTGCCAGGCACTGCGCTGGCTTGGCATCAGGGACACAGACTCAGTCTCAGCCAAGACATTGTCTAGTGGAGAGACAGACAGGAAAGTAGTAACAACGCTGTATGATACGTGATATGAAAGGACATCAACATGGGAGCACTTGGGTTGGGGGAGATCTGCACTGGGGATCACGTAGGCTTCCTGGAGGAGGTGAATTTGAGTCCTGAAGGCCAGTAGGCGGTGGTGGCGGGGGTGATTCCAGTTAGAGGGAACAGGCTGAGCCTGGAACAGGGGCTTGGTGGTGGTGAGGTTCACTCCAGGGCTCCTAAGCAGTGTTAGCTTGTGAGACTGAAGTGGAGTGGGCTGGTGGGGAATGATGCTAGACACCGCGGAAGCTAACTCACACTTGGCATGGGACCCCATAGCAGGTGCTGGGTGTGCTTTTCTGCAGATGTGGACGAGTGTGCCCAAGGGCTGGATGACTGCCATGCTGATGCCCTGTGTCAGAACACACCCATCTCCTACAAGTGTTCCTGCAAGCCTGGCTACCAAGGGGAGGGCAGGCAGTGCGAGGGTAAGTGATTTGGGGACTGTGGGCGGGGGGAGCAGGGGCTCTCCCATGTCTTAGCTCTGGTTATGGCCGTTTGTGTTGGTAAGAGAGCTACCCCCAACTCTCCATCTCCTGGCCTCCCTCCACCTCCGAATCACATCACCTGCTCTCCGAAATGCATTTCAGACCCATAAAAGACTGGGGGCAACATTAGGTCTTTCTCCAGGGTTGATGGGATGGTTTTATCTGGCTCTGAAATGTCCTTTTGTCTAGCTTCTGGAAAAGGAAAGAGGTGCTTTAGTAACTTTTGGTCTTAATTTAGGGGCAGAAAGTAAACAGCCATGCTGATCAGGAGAGCCATACGTGCCAGAGTAGGTGGGCCCTGGCCTCTCTGGGTAGTTTGTGCCCTCATCCTGAAGTCTAAGTGCTTGAGTCTTGGCCTCCTCTGCCAGCTCAGGGGGCTCCATCTTGTCTATGGCTCTAGCATTATGACAATAAAATGTTGCCATAATGTTTTAGAGCTACACGTATAGCTGCCTCGTTTGGAACTATATCTTCATCATATTTTAGCCTTCAGAACTCCGGATCTGGGAGCCTGAAGTCTGAACTCTGCCATTTTAGGCTGTGGGCTGAGTGTCATGAACTCCGAAGTTCAGAACTTGCCAGAGACTGTGCAAGTCACAGGAGGAAGCTGTTCCTGGGGCTAGAATCGTGGCACATTAAAGCTTCAGGGAACTCTGGGCCAATCCCATTTCTCATTTTACGGATGGGGACACCGAGGCCCTGAGGACTTGTGGCCACGATCACAGAATTAGCCTGGGAGTGAAAGAAAGTCAGGTTTCCACTCCAGCTCTGTCCCCAGTCCTACATTTCTCATAGTTACTCAGCCTTCTGCTGTCCCTCTTTGGTTGGGTGAGAAATCCTACTGTCTATAGTCATCCTGTGCAAGGAGAAATTTGAAACTGATGAGGAGCACTGAACTCATCTCTGCCTGTCCCTCCTTGCCTCTGGACCCCAGCTTGACAAGCCTGTTGTGGCCCCTTTCAATTCCAGAGGTTTTAAACTCTTTGGGCTTAACTCCGTGGGAATCTATCTTTTGAATACTTGCAGGACCTAAATCTACATAATGAATAAGAAAGTTCCCTCCAAGTTTCTTTCCACTTCTACACATGAACTTCTTTAGATCAGGGGGAAAACTTTTAATAAATGTCTAATTGTGGTGCCATTTAATAGTCTAGTGTTCTTACCCTAATGTTTCAAGTCAATCTGTTTCATATTGTGGCCTCAGAGTAATAAAGATTCCTGGTATCGGAGCAGTGTGTAATGCCCAGCAGTGCCTGGCACATGGTAGAGACTCAATAAACATTCTTATTTTTGAATAAATGACTGCTCAAGATGGGCTCACTCACTAGCACATGAATACAAAGTCTTTTTCGACAAAGAGACAAACCCATAAATGAACTGTCTAGATATAGACTGTGCAGATAACCAAGTAGGTGGGTGACTGTCAGATGCTTTGTAGCGATGGTCTGATACCCCCGCCCTCCTACCCAATCTCCTTGTCTTCTTAGCACATTTGTGACAAGCTGGGATTTTAAAAACTGAATTTTGTTATAAAGGAAGGGAGGGCCAAAAGAAAATACAATAAATCTGAATAACAGATGGGGTTATCATGAGCAAGTTTGGTGTGGCGACACCCTTGGGAAATCGTTCAGGGAGCTCTGCTTTGTGCACTGGGAGTAAAACTCCTGCCTCTACCATTGGAGGAGACATGTTCCTGGTTGGGTTCGTGGCAAGTGGGGTTGGTGGTCCATCCATGCAGCCCCTGTGCTTCTCCAAGTTCGTATTTTCTCAGAGACAGGCAGTTCCCCTGTCCTGTTCTGTGTCATGGGAGTCCAAAAGGCTCTCTCTCCTAGAAGCATCTTTCTGCTGATTCCTTCATAGCACATCCTTTCTGTGTTAAATATTCTATTTGCAGGACAGGAATTCACACACGGTACCCTGCTTGGGAAGAAGAGCCTTTACTTCTTTACCATGTGGATACCCCATTACTGTATGCCCTCTGGGGGCACGGAACCATGCCATTGATTTCATGGAAAGTACATCTTTTGTAAATAATATTAAATGATAAATGGCAATTTTTTCTTAATCTTAGTTTTGGAGTTTGATTTATTACAAATGAAAGAGAATTGCTAACAGTTTATAGTTGAAAAATCTACCATGTAGTTTAAAATAACTAATGATTGGGCAACCCCCTCAGGTCCCCTCCCACTGTGGGAGCTTTTCTGTCCTTTCAATAAATGCTGCTTTCTAAAAAAGTAACTAATGATTGGCATTTTTCCTTTTATATATTAACATTTATTTTAAAGTAATATATAATTATTTTTATAAAAGTCAAATAATACAGAAATGTATAAAATAAACCATTAAAGAGCCTCCTATCCATTTATCTACAGCTTTTATTATCCACTATCATTTTAAGCTAAAATCATAGAAAGATTTGATCTTTTGATTAATACTAAGGATGTCCCTGTTTAGTTTGGATTTCTTGATACAGAAGTCCAGAAATAGAAAATTTCTCCCAAGAGGGAAAAAAAGAGGAAATGAAAACTGTAAGGATTCAAAGATATAGCTATTCAAAAATGTCATTCTTTTATCTGTGTTTCTTGGTCCATTGATTTTTAAGCCTCTTGGGACCAACCCATGGTGTTGTTTGTGTTGTGATTATTGCCAGATTCACTGCCCACATTTAAGTTCAAGGATGGGAATTGAGTTTACTTGGAGTGACCAGAATTTTGTCCTTTATAGAGTTTTTTTTCTGCCAATATGTTGAATATGGAGAACATGGGTAAATGAACATATGATCCCTGAATAGTTTTTAGGATAATGTTTTATTCTAAATGATTTTTGCTTACATCCCAGACTTTGGGAGGGTCTCAGTGGTATGCATCGTATGGTCTTTATTTCTCAGTTTAAGGAACTGAAACAAGTTTAACAAGAATGGATCTAAAGTTGGTCTTTGTGCAAGGAGTTGTATTTTTCTTTTTTTTAGATTTTTGTCTTAAATTAACTTTAGACTTCAGAAAAGTTGCAAAATAGTGCAGAGTTCATATGTGTATGTGCCCTTCACTCGTCTTAATGTTAGAAACTTATATAACCATAGTACAGTCATCAAAACCAGGACATAAACATTGTCACAAGACTACTAAACTATAAACTTTACTCAAATTTTATGTTTTTCCCAGTCACTTTTTTTCTGTTCCAGAATCGAATTCAAGGTCTCACATTATATTTAGTTATTGTGACTCTTATTTCCTTCAATCTGTGACAGTTCTGCAGTCTTTCTTGACATTGGTACTGCTCACCTCCTTTGTCTTGTGTTTTCCCATGATAATAACGGACATGATAAGAGAATGTCTTGTGTTTTCTCATAAGGTTGAGGTTGTAAATTTTTGGCAAGTCTATCACAGAGGTGCTGTTGTGTCCTTCTCAGTGCATCACATGAGAGGGGGCACATGATGTCATCATGTCCCATTCCTGGTGATGTTAACTTTGATCATCTGGGTAAGATGGTGTTTACTGGGTTTCTCTACTGCAAAGTTATTCTTTTTTTTTTCCTTTACAGTAGATACATATCTTTGGGGTGGTACTTTGTCAATATCCTGTTTTTCCTCTAATCTTGTCCACTAATATTGGTATCCAATTGTAGATCTTGCCTGCAATAATAAGTACTGTGATATGTGCCTACTGGTAATTTTTCATTTCCCTCATTCCTTATACATCTATTAACTGAGATTCTTCTGTAAGGAAGATCTGTTCCTTCTCTCTCACTTATTTATTTGTGCATTTATTTATTTATATTTCTGTGTACTCATGGATATTTACTTTATTATGTCTTCAGTGATTTATTTTTGGCTCATATTGTTCCAGTTTCAGCTGTTGGAAACTCCTTTCCGTTGTTGCCTGTGTCATTCTGACATCCTTTTTTGAAAACATTCTTAACTTTTTGGTACCACAATATACTCCAACTCATATTTTCTCTTCCCCAGCCCTTGGAGAATCAACCACTTCTCCAAGGAACTCTGATTCCTTTTATTGGAAAATGGTCTATAGAAACCAAGATCTGCGTACTTGGTGTTATCGCTATTGGGATGTTGTTATTCCTAGGCCCTCTCAGTGCTCAGAGCTAGGAAATACATGTATGTATGCTAACCCATACATACAAGTATATCTATATTTGTTCCTTATGTCTATTCAACTGCATATGTATTAAAAACTATGAGTTAGATGATGCTTTGGATTCCAAGTCAATACCACAAGATTCATTCTAACCTCACTCTTTGCTTATTCATAACTTCTTTTTCCAACAGTGACAAACCCGGCTTTCATGATCTATAATGTAGTTACCTCTTTATTCAATCCTAGTACACACATAAAGTATTTACAGAATTACTTATTCACAACCTTGTGAATTAAACAGATAAACTAACTAGAGTACAGTATGAAGAATTACAACATCCAGTCAAGATGTTGATTTTCTTTCTTTCTTTTTTTTGATTTGGAGTTTTGCTCTGTTGCCCAGTTTGGAGTGCAGTGGCATGCTCATGGCCACCCCAGCATCGACCTGCTAGGTTCCAGTGGTCCTTCTGCCTCAGCCTTCCAAGTAGCTGGAATTACAGATGTGAGCCACCACACCTGACTAATTTTTTTATTTATTGTAGAGACGAGGTCTCGCCAAGTTACCCAGGCTGGTCTCAAACTGCTGGGCTCAGGCAATCCTCTGTCTTGACCTCCCAAAGTGCTGGGATTACAGCTTGAGCCACCATACCTGGCCCAAGATGTTATTTTTCAAAGTTACTCAGGTTAGTAATTTTCTTCCCCAATCCCTTCAGTGTAGTTGTGCTATTAATTTATAATACAGTTAGGTTCATTGGTTTCTTTTTGTATTCCCTCTTTTTTTTTTTTTTTTTTTCTGAGTTGGAGTCTCACTCCATTGCCCAGGCTGGAGTGCAGTGGCACACTCATTGCCACTCCGGCGTCAACCTGCTGGGCTCAGGCAATGCCACCTCAGCCTTCCAAGTAGCTGGAACTACAGGTGTGCACTACCATGCACGGCTAAATTTTTAATTTACTGTAGAGATGAGGTTTCGCCAAGTTGTCCATGCTAGTCTCAAATCCGTGGACTCAGGTAATCTCCTCACCTTGGCCTCCCAAGGTGCTGGGATTACAGGCTTGAGCCACCACACCTGGCCCAAGATGTTTTTCAAAATTACTCAGGTTAGTAATTTTTTTCCCCATCCTCTTCAGTGTAGTTGTGCTATTAATTTATAATACAATTAGGTTCATTTGTTTCTTTTTGTATTCCCTTGTTTATATACTCCTATTTCCTCCCACCCCTGCTTCCTGGCTAATTGTATGGACGTATGTGTGCATACATGTAAAATATCACTATGGTTCTAAGAGTCCGATATATACAAGAAGATATACCCAGAGAAGTCTTGGTTCTTCCTCACCCCTATTACTCTGTTCCCATGCCTCATCCTTTCTATCCTCTGCTCCACACTCAGTGGGTCACCAGTCTCTGCAGTTTCTGGTTTATTCTTACTATATTTCTTTTGTACAAATAAGCAGATACATGCATATTTTCTTTTTAACAACTTTACTGATGTATACTTTATATACCATAAAATTCACCAATTTTAAGTACACAAAGGAATGAGTTGTGCAACCATCACCACGATCCAGTTTTCTAGCATTTTCCTCATCTCAGCGAGATCTTTCTTTCTTTCTTTTTTTGAGTTGGAGTCTCACTCTGTCACCCAGACTGGAGTGCAGTGGCCGCTCCCAGTCACCGCAGCCTCGACCTGCTGGGCTCCGGCGATCCTTCCGCCTCAGCCTTCCAAGTAGCTGGAACTACAGGCGCGCGCTACCACGCCCGGCTCATTTTTTAATTTATTGTAGAGATGAGGTCTCGCCAAGTTGCCCAAGCGGGTCTTGAACCCGC